>NC_053022.1:552470258-552581567 GCF_003073215.2 Triticum urartu | reverse complement strand
ACCATAGTTCGCAGGTTGTAATGGGCGTACTTTCACTTATTAGAGTAAAATGCCTGGGTCGCTGAACTTGTCCGCGGAATTCATTTTGGTCACTGTTGGTCAGTGTATTTGGGGAAGTGCAAACTATATATGGTCATTGTGGTTCCTGGAATGTCTCATCATATTGGTACTGCGTATAAATCTCCTGTTAATTGATCATGCACCAGCGAGAGTTATTTTCTATCTACTCTCACTGAAAAGCTGTTCAATCTGCAGCTTCAGCTAACAAGTTACCAAGACACATGAACTGTACAGAATCGGTGTTGCATTTTGCCCAAGCGAAGCTCCCATATATCTCCATGCTACGGCATCACGGCCACCTCCTTGTGGTCGTTGGCCGGGTACGACGGCTCCTCCGACGTCTCCGTCTCCGACCGCCGCTCCTCGCCAGTGGCCGCCTCTTCTTGCCGGACGATGTGGTTCCACCTGTCCTGGAGGAGGTAGGCGAGCGCCACGGCGGAGACCTCGGCGGTGAGGAGCGCCGTCCAGAGCCCGACGCTCCTCCCCGTCCTCTCCCGGTACGTGTGGAGACCGATGTAGACGTTGGCCACCCCGGCGACGCACACCACCACCCCCAGCAGCCAGTGCGCCAGGTACCACACGCTCCGAGCCTTCACGCCCCTGAAGAACAAGACATCACAAACCTTCATTCAGTCGGGAAACACACAAATTTCTGACAGAATCTATGCGTGACAATATGTTCGTACCTGTCGGGCCTGAGGAAGCCGATGAGCGGCTGGAGCCAGACGAGGCCGTAGAGGGCGACCCCGATCCGCTGGTGGGTGTTGTTGAACGCGTTCTCGAAGTTGGTGATCGACAGCGCCGCCGCGGCGGTGGCCAGGGCCACGCCGGCGACCTGCGCGGCGACGTGGCAGTAGAAGAGGACCCTGACGGCCTTGGCGCTCTTCACGTTGCTCGAGAACCTGATCAGCAGCACGCCGATCGGCATCAGGAAGCCGACGGACGACCAGAGGAGGAAGGCGTGGAGCTTGAGCTGCAGCGACAGTTTGGGCGTCAGCTGCAAAAAAACAGCAGTTCATCCCAGTGTAAGTTTTCTGTTAGTCAGTGATAGCAGTTGTGCAATGACACATTCAGATTCTTGCATCAAAAGTTTCATAGGAGCATGGAAAGAGTCTCTGAAACTTATTTACAGGGGAGAGAAAACTTGACAACTTTTTATTTACCTCCAATGGCTGAACGCTCTTGTAGCTTTGGTTCAGACCCTCCAGGCTATCTGAAGCGCCATGGATTGAGCTTGCAAGCAAGAGAATCACACAGCCTGACACTGCAGCAAGCAGACTTTTTCTTCCAAGCAGTAGCATTGATGCTTGTCTCTCAAATCTCCCCTCGGCAGGAACAGAGCAAGCACCTCCAAGAAGATAAAGAGCAAGCAACTGAACTGAACCTCTTGAGCAGCAAAAGATCAAACCGAAGCAAGATTGATCGACGCGCCTACGTATGCCGGCAATGGCAGAAGGAGAAGATGAATGGACAGGGCAAGCTTCTAGTCTCTGCTCTCTCTCCCACTACCACCTCATGCTACTAAACCCATCCAAGCCATTCCTTTCTTGCAAAGCTCCCCCTCACCTTAAATACCAGCATTCGAACAAGAGAAAAAGAAACCTGGCTGAGCTTAAACAATGCGCAGAGACCAATCAGCGCCGGCGAACCGCCAGCCCTCGGCGTGATGCGGCGACCGAAGAAGCTTGCGGAGGAATGCAAGAATCCGGCGAGCAAGTTGAGGAATGCAAGATTTAGCCGGGCCAAGAGGATAACTTGGGAGGGGCGTCCTATGCTAGCTACCACCTATCTCTCCTTTAGCCAGCCGGATGAAATGATTTGGGCATCAGAGGCAGCTTTTGCCGCTTAGCATGGTGGACTTCTGGGGAATGGGATGGAATAAGATGGGGTATGAGAAGGGCTGGGCGTGCTTTTGAGCACATTTTTGGCTCGGCTGTGCTTTTACAGCTCTGAGGGTATGATGGAGTGGAAGGGTGGCTTTTGTGGTGGTGGTGGTGGTGGTGGAGCTGCAGGAAGCACCCAAAATGCAAGATATTGTTGGATGCTGCATCGGCATCTAGCGAGGAATTTTTCTTTGCAGAAAGCAAATTTGGAAAAAGGCTGGGTCTTGTTCAACTGTGCCATTGAGTTTGTTTGGCAAAGTTGATCGTGTCTTTTGATCAGGATCAGCACAACTCGGAGCAAAGGTATCTGCTGCTCTTGTTTGTGTCATGGCATTTTTTTGCTTTAGTTTTGTGTTCATTTTAATTTTTCTGGATGGACGACGTATGGCTTTGCTTCTTGACACCATTCATACACACATGTCCACACATTGTACATCAACGGCTTGACAAAAAAAAACCTGTATCTCCTACTGTTTTGGTTGCTCCTAGAAAAACACAAAGTTCACTGATTGTGTTCAGATATGACCTTGCGGATGTAACCATTTCATCCTTGCGTTGATCGGATTAAGAGCGCACGCAATGAAGGTCGATCACCCTGATTGTATCGGAATTTGAACTAGAAGAGAACAAGTGCATTCAAGATCATTTGCAGCCCATTTGCTTCCGATGTCGCGACAATAAAAGGTTGGATCCCGATCTTGGCAGTGGAGCAGTTCTTCAGGTTGCTTAAACATCGGGCTAATGATCGATATAGACACCACCATCAGCGCCGCAAACCGAACCCTCTCTTTGGCAGGAGCTAGTGAGTTGTAGGTCCAGCCATCCCCTCCCTTTGTCGTGTCAGCTGGTCTCCCAACGACTCCATGCTAGCTAACCTACCTAGCTCCCTCTCCACATCCATCCTTCTGTCCATGGCGATCGATCCATCCATCCATCCGTGCAAGATGCCTGGCTGTCTGATGAAGAGGAGCCATCGTACGTACGTGGATCACCTTTGGCTTTAGGCAGGTCGATCATGTGACTGGTTTTGCATGGAGATTAGATTAAAGAAGGATTAAAGCAAAAGCTCTGATCAGGAGGGGTTGAAAAGGATTTGCTGACAATGGAAGCTGCTGCATGGCCAAAAGGTTCGTAGTAGTTGCTAATGGAAGGATCTGTTAGTGAGTCATTGTCCATGACAGAGGAACATATCTACTGGTCCTACTAAATGAGTGTGGTCAAGACGGAGAATTTCGCCGCGCTAACCGACGTACGTACTCTTGCACGTAGCATCCTATCGGTACCGGATATCAGGTCCACTGATAGCCGAATGATTTGGTTTACGTACACTTTGTGTGAGAGATAACAGGAGCACTCAGTTTTATATGTGCGTGTATGTGGGCATCTGCAATTGTACTGTGTTTAAAAAGGACCGCTCGATGTTTTATTAGTAACATAATGACACTGTGAGCAAATTAGTGGATTAAGATAGAATGATGGCATGTCTTGATCTCTTGTGTACTGATGAATAATGAGCAGCCGACCGACCATGCATCTTGGCCTTCTTTTCAGCCTTTTCTCCAAAGTAGAAGCGCATCATTACATTAGTCCTCTCAAAGCAAATGGTACCTTAGCTACATAGCTTAGGCTGCTAAGAATCCAGCAGGCAACCGACGGTGCACGTAACCTGCCACGGTTCGTTCAGGCTGATGACAAGAAAAATTCAGACAGGACAGGCACATGATGGAGAGGCCATGTACGAGTTCCATGTTTTTTTCTGCAAGTGCACTCATGAGACCATGGGCCAGCGCCCGCACACACACACAGTCCATGCCACACACACTGTTGTTGAAAAAAGCGTGGTGGCTTGGGCCCTGGGGAGCAGCCTTGCATCCTCCATGCCACTGAGCTTGCTAGAATTCTAGTAACAAATACTCGAGCTTCATCAGCTTACCATGCGTGATTTGAAGGCACTGTTCCACAGCCACGAGGCTGGTTATTTGGAAGAATTGGCCCCCACCAAAATGCAAAAAAAATTGCTTAGCTTCTTTTTCAGTATAGAGTTTGGAGGTTGGATCGACTCTAAAGAATTGATTGGCCAAATTGTGGTCATTGTCATCTACTTCCTTCGTCCCATAATGAAAGACAAAAAACATTTTTACATTATGGGATAGAGGGAGTATGTAGGAGGGAGCTAGAGGCCGCGCCCACATTCTCTTCAAGTGTTGCCTCTCCATCGGTCCATCCGTACATGGTCTATGATTTGAGATTGGCTAGGTCTCACAAGCTTGAGCATTCACACTTGGGCAAACCACAACTCTGTCTTGGGATGGTGGTTTTTCGTGACTTACCCCCTCGGCCACCAGGGCAAAGCCCTGGCATATTTAGTCATGCTGGTCTCTTGGAGATTTGGAACCAAAGATACGTCTAGGTGTTCCAGAATAGCTCTACAGATTCACCGCCTACTATTATTTGCCAAGATAAAAAAACAAAGCCAGAGAAACACCCCCCCCCCCCCCCCCCCCCCGAGTCATTCCGAGCAAGAGGCCCGGGGCGACCCATCGAGCCCTATTCCTCCCGTCGTCACCTTCCCCTCTACTGTGGCCGGCGGCCGAGCCCTTCCCTCCCAAAGTGTTGGGTGGCTCATTCTTTTCTTTCTCCCTAGGGGATGCGATATTCTAGCATTGGCGACGTGGTGTAGTGGCAGGCGAGCTCCACTCGCTTTTCTCCTACAATGCTCGACAACAAAGTTAGAGGTGACTAGTCGCCGACGCAGGTGGTTGACTATTTGGCATAGGCCGACATGGGTCTCGGCGCCTATTGCAGTGAGAGCTTCTTTGGTCGTCATCGATGGTGGAGTCAGAGTCGCGGACTCACAGAGGAGTGATTACGATGGCACCGAAAGACAATCTCGATGACACTTTTCTCCTACACTACGCGTGTATATTTGTGTGGTAGCTAGGTCAACCTGTCTTTGTGGGCCTGTTGTTACGGTTTTTGATTGGCTTTTCGCTAATTAACCTGACAACTCTCTTCTTCCTTTTTAATTGAATCAAGGCCCGCCATGAGCCCGGGGCCGACTTCATCAAAAGAGAAAATAAGGTCGGAGAGTGGTCCATTGTCGGGGCCAAGCACTTGAGTTACATCACGCCGTGGGAGTAAGCACTTGCTGTTTACACCGCCTTTGGGTGTTGTTACTTTCATTTCTAAACTTCTTTCTTCATCGATGAAAAAGGTGGCAAAGCTTTTGCCCTTGTTTTTTTAACTATCATCTGAATTTTTCATGTTTAAGACAGAGAGAACAAGTACATTTGCAGCCCAATTGCATGCGATGTCGGTTGCGACGAAAACCTACCTGAGATCCAGATCTTGGCAGTGGAGCAGCTCAGATTGCTTAAACAGCGGGCTAATGATGAAAAGACCACAGTCTCCGCCGCAAACCCTCGCCTGACAGCAGCTAGTGAATTCTAGGTCCAGCCTCACCTGAAGTTCTATTGTTGCAAGCAAATTTTGAAATCGAGAACAAGTACGTTTGCTTTCCATGTCGTCGTGACCAAAACCTGCCTGAGATCCAGATCTTGGCAGTGGAGCAGCTTGATCTTCAGGTTGCTTAAACAGCGGGCTAATGATCGATGCAGACACCACCACCATCTCCGTGGCAAACCGAACCGTTGGCTGTCAGGAGCTAGTGAGCTCTAGGTCCAGCCATCCTCTCTCGTCCCGGTCTCCCAACGACTCCATGCAGCCATGCTAGCCACAGGGTGCAGCGTGTCTGTCTGATCCATGGCGCTCACCACCCATGCAAGATGGTGATTGTGCCATCGTGGATCGCCTTTTAGGCAGGCCGATCATGTGACTGATTTTGCATGGAGATTAGATTAGGTCAAAAGAAGAATAAAGCAAAACCTCTCTTCAGCGGGGGTTGAAAGGGATTTGCTGACAGTAGAAGCTGCATGGTCCAAAGGAGGCTCGTAGTAGTTGGTAATGGAAGGATCTGTTAGCGAGTCCCTGTCAGACACAGACAAGCGTATATACGTAGTCCATTGCTGCTTAGTCAGTGTGGTCAAGGCAGAGAACTTCACCGTGCTAACCAAGCAGCGGAAAAGCGATCAGCATCCATGATGATGATGGCGTCTCACCTCACGCACACAGCACACTCTTGTAGCACCCTAGCTATCGTCTCTCGTACGTGCAGAATTATAGTATGCACGTTTGCCTGATATGTTGTCCTGATGTGGTGATGTGGATAGCCGATCCACCGATGGCCGAATGATGGGGTTTACGTACGCTTGAGGGGTAACGGGAGCACTAGATGTTTGATTAACATGACAGTGTATGATCATATGATCAAATTAATGATAGGTTAAAATAGGATGATGGCATCTATCTTGATCTCTTGTACTGATGACTAATGAGCAACCGACCGACCATGCACCTGGGCCTTCTTTTCAGCCTTTTGTCCAAAGTAGCAGCAAATCATTAGCCCTCTCTCAAAGCAATGGTACCTTAGCCAAGTCTAGTAACTAGGCTGCGAAGAATCCAGCAGGCAATGCTACAGTAACCTGCCGCGGTTACATGGGATGCGACGGCCAGCCACTATTCGTCCAGCCAGAGAAGAAGGCAAAAATTATAAAGGACGGGCACATGATGTAGAGGCTATGTACGAGTTGGATGGTTTTTCTGCAAGTGCACTCATGAGACCATGGGCCAGCGCCCGCACACACACAGTCCATGACACACAAACTGTTGCTGCAAAAAAGCGTGGTGGCTTGGGCCCTGGTGAGCAGCCTTGCATCCTCCCTGCATGCCACTATCATCACCATGGCCGCGATTGTACTACTATATTTCAATTAGAACAAACTTCGAATTAGAGAACAAGAGCATTAATCCAAGTAGATTTGCTTGCAATGTCGTCGTAACGAAACCTGGGATCCAGATCTTGACAATGGAGCAGTTCGTCAGCGTTGCTTAAACGGCGGGCTAATGATCGACGCAAAGGCCACCATCACAATCGGGCGCCGCAAACCTTCGTTTGGCAGGAGCTAGTGAGTTGTAAGGTCCAGCCTCATGCATGGTCTCTCAACAACTCAATGCCTGACTCAGATGCTATCTACCCTACCTCCCCCCTCTCTGCACCCATCCATGGCATTCTCCATGCAAGATGCCGGTACGATCAAGGGGAGCCATCGCGGATCATGTGAATTATTTTATTTATTTATTTATTTTTTGCGAGTAAGATCATGTGAATTAACTATGCCCTTTGTGAATAATAGCCATTTGAGAAGGAGGCTAATCCCCCCTTGCTGAATCAGCTGGAGAAGGCTCATGACATTGCGCTGTTGGTACTTCTACTTCGATCGCCGGCCTTTACTTTTAGGATTTAGGAAAGCTCAGCGCAGGGGTTGGAAAGTACTTCATTTGCTGACGCAGCTGCACGCATTGTTGTCAGACAAACAGAAGGTTTGCAGCAGCAGTAGTTGCCGCTAATGGAAGGGTCTGTTAGTGAGTCCCTGTCGATGATGACAGAGGAACATATCCACATGGTCCTGCTTGATCAGTGTGGACGTGTGATCAAGTCAGAGTTGCGAATTTCGCTTCGCTAAACAAGCAGAAAGCGATGAGCTCGATCGATCAGCAACCATGATGACAACTATCACTCTTGTAGCATCCTCCTGCTGTCCGTTTGCTACTGAATAAATTGTTGCTCGTGCAGGATTTTTATACACGTTTGTCTGAAGATACGTTGTCCCGAGTCCTGAGGGGTATCATTATCAAATGGATCCACTGATGGCCGGATGATGGGGGATTAGACCTGCGATATAACAGAAGCACTAGATCGTGTCTGGAATTTGTTATGCGCAGATTAGTTAACTACTCCTTCTGTCCCATAATATAAGAGTGTTTTTGTCACGAGAATAATTTTACAAAATTATCTCCATTGTATACATAATAATTAGCAGCCAACCGACCATGCGTCTGGACCTTCTTTTTACCATTTTCTCCAAAGGGAGAATAATCATTCCTCTCTTCTTTTTTGGCAAATCATTACATTAGTCCTCTCTCAAAGCAACGCTACCTTAGCTAAAAGAAAAAAGTCTATTTTACTACCCTGAACAAAGTTGGTGGTTCACATTACCCCCTGATCTTTATTTCGGTTCCCTTTACCCCCTGAACAATCCCAAACCGGACAAAAGAACCCCTTGGGTGGTTTGTCTCAACATGCAGCTGATGTGGCGCTGGTCAATGGAGGTTTTGACCTGCGGGTGGGGCCACGGGGATTAACTTAAGTGAAACAGGAAATTAGCCCATGGTTAATTAGGAAATGGGACCCGCTTGGCAGTGACTCAGGGGGCGCTCGGTGAGGAAATTAGCCCTCGAGGCGGCGCTTGATGTCGAGCAGGTCGCGGCGGAGGTTGTCGTCAGTGGGGAACCGCACGTCGATGGCCAGGAACTCATGGGCTGCGGTGGCGGCGGCCGCGAGGTCGTTGGCCGCCAGGGCGCGGTGCGCAGCGTCGAGCGCAGCCTCGACACGGGCCAGGGCGGACTCGGCGCGCGAGTGCGCCACATCGAGGTGGCGGATGCGGGAGGAGAGCACCTCGGTGAGCGCGGCGGTGGAGGAGGATGACTCCCTGAGCGCGGTGGCGTTGCAGGCGGCGAGCGGGAGGAACGGCGGGGCAGAGCGGAGCAGGGAGGCGGCCGCACGGTCGAGGTCAGGGCGGTGGGCGAGGAGCGCATTGAGGCGGGCGTCGAGGACGCGCTGGTAGGCGACGCACTCGTGGAGCAGGCGGGTGGCGGCGCCGGCGTCGATGAGGTCGCGGAGGGCGGCGAGGGAGGCCGGGTCGCCGAAGTCCAGGGACGGGGCGGCGTCGGCGGACGCGTCGGCGGCTGCGGATGAGTCCGGGCGAGGGGAGCGGGGGGGGGGCGCGGCGGACGGCACGGCCATGGATGCCGGGGGGGGGCAGGGTGGATCTCAGTGAGTTCAGATGTGCGGGAAGGGAGATGGAAGAGAAGGGAGAAAGGAGAAGCAGGGCGTCAGGGCAGCAGCTTGAAACTCTGACGGTCGCCGGCGTCATCCAGATGCGGCAGGGTCGCGCGCGGTGCTCAGGATGGAGGCAGCTGCGATGGGAGGCTCGGGAGGAGCTCCTCTGTCTCAACCCAGCGTGACGAGGGAGACTCGCCTACAGGTCAAAACCGCCCATTGACCATTGCCACGTCAGCAATCAGTCAAGTCAAACCATCCAGGGATTGATTTTGTCCGGTATGAGATTGTTCAGGGGGTAAAAAGAACCGAAACAAAGATCAGGATTTTATGTGAAGCACCAACTTTGTTAAAGGTAGTAAAATGGACTTTTTTCTAGCTAAAAATAGGTAGGCTAGGCTGCGAAGGATCCAGCAGGCAAATGGCGCACCTAATCTGCCGCGGTCACATTCGAGATGCAACGCGATGCGATTGCCAGCCACGGTTCATTGAGGCAGATGAGAAGGAAAAATCAGAAAGGACAGGCACATGAGCTATTAGTTGAATTGTTTTTCTGCCAAAGGACAGGCAGATGACAATGGGGCTGCACTGTTTTTTCTGCCGCGAGCGCACTCATCGCGCCATGGGCCAGCACCGTCCCACGCACCTGCATCTTCCACGCCACTACCATCTGCTTCCCCCGCCCTGTCCTGCCCCTGCTCCTGCAGTGATGTGCGTGTGGTGCTGCTGATGACAAATGTGCAGTCCGCAAGCAAGTCTGGCTTTGGAGCAACTTGGTGTTGGGGAAGGCAAATCTGCACCGACCAGATTTTGTTCCATTCATGTGCGACTCTGGGGGTGCCGAGACCCCCAGCCCAATGCTTCACTGGGTGATGAAAAATCCTCTATGGAAGAAGCTGCGTGCCTGCAATTTTGATGGCGGGTGATGAGTGATTTTGTTGCTGCCCGTTGCTAACCTGTATCGTCGGCACGCAGAGCTTCAGGATACAGATCGATCGGGGCTTGGGGGCGGAAGGTGCACACTAAACTTCAATTCAATTCAATTCTGGTGTGGTAGCCAGGGATGGTCGTGCAGTGCAGAGCTCAAAGCAGCAAAACCATCTGGTGTGCAGATGTTTCTCTCTTCTTCTTTTTTCTAAGAAAACAGAGGCGAAAGATTTGCATCGTTGGTCTATTGTATTACAACACACCCACAGATTAAAAAGAGAGATGATTACTCTTTGGCACCCGTGGTCATCCAAAGGGCCTTCTTCTTCTGGATATTAAGTAGAAGAACCGACGGCGGGGCATGTTTGTGGCGGAAGAAACATGCATTTTTTTTCACTCCATATATATGGTCCAAGAGGTTAGCATGGTGAACAATGCCATCGTCTCCCTGTTGGGGATGATGGTGTCGGATAGGCCATCGCCTTCTGGTGCTGTGACGGCGAGGCTTTTAGCTTGTCGAGATGGGTTGATGCTCCCATACCTTAACGGATGAAACTAAGGGCCAGTTCTTTTGGACGATTCTATCAGAATCGTCCCCCTCCCCAGCTTCTCCCAGAATCACCATTTCATATATTTTTTACAATCCTAGCTAATTAGACCTTAACTAGATAGGATTGTAAAAAAATATGGAGTGGCGATTCTGGGAGAAGCTGGGGAGGGGGGTGATTCTGGAAGAATCGCCGAAAAGAACTGGCCCTAAGCTTAGATTGAAACCCTAGCAAGTTTTAAAGAAAAACAGAGGCAAAAGCTTTGCCTCATCCATTTAATAAGAGAGAAATAGAGTTTGTTACTAGCAACCCGAATACACGACATGAGATTACTCTCGCAAAATTATGGACCCCAGTTTTTTTATCACTGGCAATGATCCAAAGGTTGGCCTCGATCGCGATGGAGGCAAGCAATATCGTCGGTGGTGCGCTCTTGTGCTTGAAGGCTCTTGCGTTTCACTCGTTCCAAATATTCCACCAAACAAGCATGATGAGGGATGCCTTGGTCTATCGGTTTGGCGTGTTGTTGTCGCAAGTACTTGCCCACCAAGCCTCGACCGAGTCGAACAAGGGCCAAACGGTTATGTCAAGCTCGAGAACGTAGTATTTTTCATTGACCAAGGACCAAAGCCTTCGGGTGTAACGGCATTTGTAGAAGAGGTTAGTCCCACATTCTTGCACTCCCTCGCAAAGAGGGCAAAAAATCACAGTTGGGCCACCCATGCTTCGCCAATCTATCAGCGGTCCAGATTCTAACTTGTAGAGCCAACCACGCAAAGAACTTGACTTTTGGAGGAGCCCGAGACTTCCAAACCATTTTGTCCACGGGTGAGAGAATCATCCCTAAGAATCGCGCCTTGTATGCGTAAGCCACCGAGTAGAGCCCACTAGCCGTATGTTTCCATAGGATGTCGTCCTCGGTGAGCTCATAGAGTTAGACCTCATGCAAGAGTGCCCAAAGGGTGAAGAACTGTGTGACAGTGGCGGCGCCAGAAGTTCAAGTATGTGATGTCAATTTAAACTTGTGATGTCAAATACATGTGTATTTACAAATTTTCTACCATCTTCTGCATAATTTTTACTTGTAGTCAAGAGTTTCACCAAAATGTTGTGTGGTCAAGTGACCACACTGCTTGAACGTGGCTTCGCCACTGTTGTGTGATGTGCTCCGCAGAGACGTTGGCGGGAGGTTTGATCTTTAAAATCCAAGCATTGTGCTTGAGGGCCTCCTGAACCTTCCAATTCTTTCTCTTGGATGCTTCGTGAATGAGCGAGTGTAATGTCTTTTGGCTTGCACCCAAGAAGCCAAGGAGAGTCCCAGAAGGGGGTCTTCGCACCGTTACCAACGATGATAGTGGTGGAAGCATAGAAAAATGTAGGCACTCCTCTCACATGGGTTCACCATCCCTATCCACATCTTGGCAGGCTTCTTCCATTCATACCACGGCCATCGCAATTGGAGAGCACGCCTAAACTTGTTTGTGCTGAGAACCCCGAGTCCCCCATATTGGAGTGGCTGGGAGACAATCTCCCGATTTACCTTGCATTTTGCCCCCATCGTCTTGTTCGACCCGAACCATAGGAAAGCTCTCTAAAGCTTGTTTACATTAAGAAGGATGGTTGGCGGGATGACCAACAGTGTGGCGGGGCAGACCATCTGGGAGGTGATCACGGATTTGATAAGAGTCGTTCGTCTGATGGTGGTGATGCATTGGCCCTGATAAGTTGTTAGCTTGCTCACAACCATGTCCACTAAAAACTAAAGATCCAGCAACTTTAGTTGCCAAACTGAGAGAGGGAGCCCCAAGTATCGCAAAGGGAAGGAAGCCCTTGTAGCTGGCAATCGTTAGGTTAGGTGACCCAAATTGACGTGGTTGCAACGAATGGGCACAGACGAGCTCTTGTGAAAATTGGTGCATAGACCCGTGACCTCCCAGGAAGCCCCTCAAAATGTTTGCATGATGGTCCATATCTCTTTTGATCGGGGGCCAAGAAGACGACCGCGTCGTCCGCGTAGAGAGAGGTCCTCATCATGGCTCCCCTTCCCCTAACTTTATGGAGGAGCCCCTCTATCAGGGCAGCCTCAAGAATTCTTTGGAGCTGATCAATGGCAATGATAAAAAGTAAGAACAAGCAGGGGTGGGTCACCGAGCACGAAGCCAAAGAGAAGCTAATCCAAGATCATTTTTTCACTGTCATGAAGAGAGGCCCCAAAAGGCGCAAAGATTTGAACTGGGAGGAGCTAAATTTGGAATCAATCGGCCTACATGGCCCCTTGATTCCCCGATGACCGCGAGAGATGTCCTTGATGCGATCAACGACATTGCCAAGTGACAAGGCCCTGGGGTCGGATGGCTTCAAAGGCCTCTTTTTCAAGAACTGTTCAAACATTGTCAAAGTCGACCTCATGAGGGTCATTAGTCATTTTGACTCACTTCACACTGCAAACCTCCAGTGGCTCAATTCCGCAAATGTGGTACTTCTGTCTAAAAAGCAAGGGGCAGAATAGACCCATCAGCTCTCCTTAAGGCCTGGTCCTCACATGACAAGTCTCGTTTCCAACACCAAAACACTTTCATCAAAACAAGAAGTATTCATGACAACTTGTATGTTGGTCGCTCGGTGACTACACAAGAGCAAGACCCCTTCCCTCCTCTTCAAGCTTGATATCCGCAAGGCCTTCAACACCGTTAAGTGAGGGTATTTGCTCGACCTACTCCAAAGGCAAGGATTCCCAAGGAAACTTAAGGATTGGATAGTGGCCCTCCTTAGCTCCTCTTCCTCGATGATCATACTCAATGGCATTGCCGGCGAGCCAATTAAGCATGGGCAGGGCCTTCAACAGGGTGAACCATGGCGAGTTTCATTTCAATCGATATTTCCCAAATAAAGCAGCGGCATTTTAATCGTGCCGCTGACTTAACAACCAAAACAGGCTAGTATGGTAGGCATGTTCGGCCGTGCCTATTTATTCCTGAAATGAAGAAATTTATGTACCCACACATGGGATTTGGAGCTCTCAATGTCATTTCTTCACCAAACTTCACACGCGAGTAAATCTGGCACCCAGGTTTGATACCTCGAAATTCCAGTTTTTTTTAGCACTTCATTGTATGTTTTGAATTCAATATTCATATGGGGGTGGAGCAGGCAAGAGCTCATGTGTATTTTCCTTATTTCCTAATAACAACTGCTCCCTCTGAGCACAAATAAGATGCGTACACGTTCCTGAAACAGATGTAATGCGTGCGATAACAGATTTCAGTCTACATTCGCTAATAACCAGCCCCAAAAGGGTAGGCGCATGGAATATATTTTTTTCAATAAAGGGCGCACGGAATAATTTCAGGTATCAGACTTGTCGTCTGCATTTGAAAGCAGACCAAACCAAAACATAGCAGCTGAGGGCTAGCAGTTGACGCTACCAGGTGGCGAAACATACTGAAGCAACAATGGATCTGCAGTGCATTACTAATACCAAACAAAGTCAAGAGTTGCATCAAAGCAGCATCATCCTTAGAGACTGAAAACATCATCAAAGTGCTTAACCAAAACTTCCACATGCAAAAATCTTCAAACTCTTACACGCTAAAACACACAGACCAGTAGAGTAGAGTAGGGACCCGCTCACATGAACAGGTTGGGCCTCGTCGCCTTGTAGGTGGTCTTGAGCTTGCGGGTGGGGGGGCGCACCTTCTGGTACACCAGCGGGAACTTGATCTTGGAGTTGTGGAACTGCTTCGTGTTGTCCCTCTTGCACAGCTTGAAGTCCACCGTCGCAGTCTTGATGATCTGGATGCAGGGGGCACGCACGCGGTGCCGCGACGCCATCTCCGTGTACATCTGCTCCACGCCGCCATTCAGGGTCGTGTCGCGGTACTCCTTGTACATGTTGTGGTAACCAGTCCTGCTCTGGTACCTCAGCCAGATGCCGTAGTTCTTGATGGTGGTGGGGTTCTTCTCAAAGATCTGACAGAGATAGACATACACAAACATGTATACTTGTTAGAATAAGCAGACAGGACAATGAAGTACATCCATACATGAAGAATTACATGGATTGGATAATGCAGGTAACAAAACTAGATGAAAACTAAGGAACAAACAAAAATAAGTCAGCACCAGCCAGCTACAAGTTAGAATCAAAGCATAACAAACAACTGACAATCATTTACAATGCTAGAGTAAAATAACAGAAGTTCTGGGGTCCACATTTATATATGCATAGGAGATAACTGCGTAACCTCACTAACTTTAACATGACTCAAGGCAGGAAGACACTAAAGATTTCTCCCACCTATTAACA
The DNA here is from genome assembly GCF_003073215.2 of Triticum urartu. NCBI lineage: Eukaryota > Viridiplantae > Streptophyta > Magnoliopsida > Poales > Poaceae > Triticum > Triticum urartu. Next base: position 552,566,885 of record NC_053022.1, on the reverse strand, counting down.
GTTAGTGAAACATGTAGGATATATGTTTAGGAATTACATCCCGAACCATTTTGATTTGATGCTACTACCAGCTCTATGAAGAAGCTAGATACATCTATTTTCTTTAAGCAAGAACATTAACCAGTCTATTCCTGGCCTTCTTAGCCATCCAAACCTTAATATACCCTAACTATGAGCCAAGCCATCCTGGTGATCTTCCTGACAGTACATACCCATCTTGAATTGTGGTCCACAGCAACTTGGTACCGGAGTTTACAATCTCTGTTGCACTTGACTCCACAAGAAAATATAATCAAATGGCATCAAGCATAACAGCCATTGTCAGCTTTGCTACCAAGTTGTCACAAACCTCAGTTCTCGATGGATAGATACTGCTGCAAAGATGACTGGGACAGCTTGAATTATAGTTACAGATTATATAAGGGTTAGCATGACAAGAAATTGAAAATCCAGAGTTTGTCCTAACTGATGGTTACACTTGCATATTTTCTAACTTTTTACATGTATTCAATGCTAGAAATAACATGTGCTAGTATTTTCAAATCAGCATATTTGCACGTTTTGCAGTGCTATTTGTGTGCAATAGACAAAAAACATTTATGGAGTTAATCCAAAAACACTTGCAATAACATAACAAAAGCAGGGTGAATCTCAGAGTACTTGTAACATAACAAGAGCAAACTGAATAGAGCGTCACAAATTTGTTTCAGAGAATGGGCCATTCAATTTATATTTAGACAGAAATGCCCTACTTCAGCAATGTTGCAGAACAAACGAACTAAACCTACAGCATACAAGTGAGCCCGAGACCAATATACATGGACAACTAGATGAGGAACAAAGGACCTAAAGCAGAAACCACTCATCTTCGGCACAACCCACAGAAATGCTGTTAATATCGTTTGGTAAGCTAGAACACTGCAACGCTAGTTACATCTTCCCTATGCAGCAACTAAAATCGAGCAACTTCGCCGCATACAATACCAACATGGTACCAAATCTGATCTGATATATTACGGCAGTTAGCACCAGCCAGCACAGTTATTGAAGTTGCATTCACGGATCATGGTTACTAGAGGAGAGTGATATACCTCGTTGATGGCGAGCATCTGGCCGTTGGCCTTCTTCACCTTCTTGAGCTTCCTCAGGAAGTACCTGCGCGCAAACAAGCAAGCAATCACATAAGCCCCACGAAACCGGCAAAGAAGATCGAGGCCATGGCGCGGCGAGGTCGGTCGGGGAAGGAGACTGACCAGAACTTGGACTTGGCGCGGACCTCGTTGGTGGCCCAGAGCTTCATGCGGTAGATCTTGGGCTGCTCATCGCCGGGGGTCGGCAGCGCGCGACCCACCACCTGGTACTGGTGGAACTGCGCGAAAACAAACACAGAGAGGTCAGACACGAGCCCACGACGAAAAGATCGATTGCGCGGCGGATCGAGAGGCCAGGAGGAGGACGGCGGGGTAGGGAGGGGAAGAGGGGCTTACCCTGTGGGCGACCATTCTGGCGAGCTCTCGAGACCGGAGGCGGAGGAGAACTGAAACCTAAGGAGATGGCGGCCGTCGGGGGAGGGAGAGGAGGCGGACGAGTATTTATGTGTGGGAGGCGTGGAACCCTAGCGGGCCGTGGTTTATGGGCTCCGTGCCCCTCTGATTCAGTGGGCTGCTTTGGGCCGGACGAAATTGGCCGTCCCTGTTAGTTACTGGGCCGTAATTTGCCAACCTCTTTGCTGCTAGTTTCTGTTTTTCCTTTTACTACCTCTGTTTCTTTCCTAAAAACAAAAGCCTCTGTTTTTTTTAAGAATAACAAAACCCTCTGTTTCTAGGTGACTTTGAGGTTTTTGCTTCACGCTACTGTAACGTCATCTGATAAGTTTCAAAAAAAAAAATCATCTGATAACGACGGTAATAGTTAGCGCTAAATCATGTTTTCTAGATTGATCTGCATTTGAATTTTGATAACCCCGTAACAGATCCCACCCTATTGAAAACAGATTTTGAAGATATTCGGCGTAATCGAAATATGATACGGCGTGTCTCTCTCCCTCGCATTGACCTTGTCGTCTTTTTCCCAACCATGTCACGATCTCCACCTCTGCCCACCACTCCTCCATGGTTCACAGTGGAGTTCAGTTGGAGCTATGTCACCCATGTTGGGGGGGGGGGGGTATTTTTTCGTACAATTGTGTCACTTGAGGTTGAGGGAGCTTCGACCATGGTATGACAAGCTCGGGCATTACGTACTCCTCTACGCGTTGCACACTTCGCTTCGCTACAACAACTGCTTTACGTGACAGGTGAAGCAGGCCATTGTCAAATCCCTCACCGAAAGCGGTGGCCACTTGCGAACAAGAAGAGGTCCCTACGGATAATGGCGTCCACGATCAACTCTCTTGGGCGTGCTACAATGGCACATGGACTCACAATGTATTGGTCTGTATGTTGCACGGGGAAAGGGAAGTACAACATACAACCAATGGCGGTAGACGCGGCCGCCTAGGTAGCCCCCGACTTGTTGCACTTCTGTGTGTACCTCCTCACCTTCGCACTGAACCTCCTCTTGGCCAGGCCATCGACGAGATGTGCAGGCTCCTCTAAGGTGTCAAGATGACTGAGAGGAAATGTGAGAAGCTCATGAGGATGGTACGTCAGGTTGGGCATTCAGCTCGGGAGGTAGCTGAGCAGGAAATGCACGACCAAGCGTTGTTGTACCGATATAGTTAGTAACCAAACATTTTGATTTTTGTACGATAGTTTTTACAGAAACGGTGTCATTTGCTTTCGTTTACATTTCCTTTACATTTCCCGAACCAAACACGGCCCGAGTTTTAATATGGAACTTGTTGTTTAAGTAAGTTGAAAAGAATGTTGATAGTATGGTTGTGTTTATCCCTGGCTCGGAGGCAACTACCTTTTCATTCTTAGTGGCAATAACACAATGCAAACCTTTCCACTGACTGCAGTAGATTACTTGCAAGGTTAAATCCAACTAACATACAAAACTCCCCCTTGGAGATCATTAATCTAAGCATGGCCAGTGCAAGACTAATATATCCGAGAGTATATACGTCTAAAGAGTGAACCGGCCTACCAAATCAACTATCACCATCGAGCACCACTGATCGATTCTATCTACATCATTACTTTCAGTTATTATGTAATGTTTTCTGTTTTGTGTTGTTCATCTGCATGGTTGAGTGCAATAGTTTGTGTACTTTGATAGGTTTGTATTTGTATTCCAACTAGTTGTGCTTAAGGTGATTTGTTTCTATGTTCGTCTATTCTATATTTAATGCTACTTAGTTATCCTTCTTAGCAGTGTTGTGTTTGATATCTTGTAGTAGATATGTTGTAGTTTTCCTTCCATAGTTGATTTCTTTCGTAGAATTGCCTATGTTTAGTTTATTTTTCACCTTGTTGTGTTGAGAGTATTCAAAGTTTGAACCTCCCATTTAACCCTCCCCCTCTATATATACTCTCGATCCTACACTTTGTATGACAATGGTAGCAAGCTACTACAACAAAAAACCAGGAAAAAAACATATGTTAGTGTTGGTAAATTTGTATTTCTTATTAAATATAGGTTAGTGTTGGTCGGACCATCCTGACCAGTCTACAGCTACGCCATTGTGAACATATAGTTGTGAACAAATGGAGTTAGTGATGAGTAACTTAATTTATTTTTTGGCAAATGGGTGGGCGTTTCGGTGACAGTTGTGTGTTGTGGTCACACATTGGAAAGTACTCCACACTTTGTGGTGAATGATAGCTAATCCACCCCGCTGGTGTTGTTTAGCCTTGGGCTTGGATGGAGGGCTATGGCATGTGGTGTGTATTTCGAGCCTGTTTGGCAATCATCCAGCTCCGCAAAATACGGGAGCGCATGGAGCGCCTCTTTGACGACTCCAAAAAAAATAGGCCATGGGCCGCTCTGTTTCGGACGCTCTAGAGCGGAGCTGTGGGATGGAGAGCAGCCGAACAGGGCCTTCGTCTAGTCAGTGTCATGCATATAGCAGTACTTTTACACGTCACACATGATGTGGGACACTTTTTTTTTCCGTCGGGTGATTGTTTAAAACATACATCACACACGAAATGCAGACGATACACTTCTTTTGTTGGGAAAGAGTTTTGACAAGGACTTATGTACGATGAAAGATGAAAAATATGTTTCTTAATGATGTGATGTGCGTATAATTTGTCATGTAGTGGAAATGTATACGGTGAACCAGGGTAATTGATGCGACGGGTGCACCGGTCCCCCCGTAGCACATCTAAAAACGTTTGAAAAAAATCCGAAAAATATTTGTCAAATTTGTCATTTTTGTATCTCGAGCAATGTTTCAAATTTTGAGTTGAATTTTTATCACAACATACATTGATGTTATGCCAATGCACTAAAAAAATTCCGGATTTTTTCGAACATTTTTTAATGTGCAATTAGGTCCGATGCACCGATGACACCAATTGCATCGATGCAGTAGATATATTCCCTACTGAGTAATGCATAGTGAGATGGCGCAATTTTTTTAAATAAATGCAATGACACGCACCTTTTTTTTTCGAGAAACTAATGACACGCACTTGACGTTCCCTGGATGCTATTGCACGTGGACGGTGGATCTGCCTACATGGCGCACACCTCACTCGTCTTCGTCCCTGCTCCCCGCCCCTCCCTGGCAGCACCTCCACGTGGACATGGCGTCGGCTTCTCGGGCCACGCTGGTGCCCGTTCCGCCGGCGCCGGCAGGCCAAGCCCCCGCCTTTCAGTCACCAACAGCCAGCGCCGTCTTCCACCACCACCATCCCCTGTCGCACCTGCGAAACCGCCACAGGCCGCCGTGCCCAAAGCCAGTCGTGTCAGCGGCCACTGCTCCTCGGCCCGAAAACCCGAGCACCGGTGGCCCTGTGCCAGCGGCCGAAGCACCACGGGCGGTTGCGCCTTTGCCACCGGCAGCCGCCATGGCCCGCCCGCCTGCCCGCCCGCCAGGTGCTCGAGGAAATGTCCACGACGCAATTGTGACTGTAACGGCAAATGCCTTCATCAATAGCCATTAAGCCTGCATGAAGTGCCCGCTGGAGTCGACAACCCCTGTCCCCTGGGCTGCAATTCCCTTCATAAATAGCTGTGCTTCATGGCTGTCCGTTGCCGTTCCAGTTCAACCCCTTGAGTACGTGCAGCACCACAGACGCAGTAAGCTTCCTCATCTTCTTCTTCCAAGCCCCTTCCATCCAGCGTTGATTCTTGCCTCCATTTGTTTACGTGGACGATCTGGCAGATCTTGGTGCAGGGTTGGTTAGTTAGTGACTTTTGTCTGATGCTTTTCTTGTTCCTAGACAAAGAAAATCTAATTGATATGTACGTCCATACCATCAAGAGATCTTAGAGGGTCGCCAGTAACCTTCAGTTTTTTAGGATCACACGGATTAGTTATGCAAGCGAAAATCTGAAGGCATGATCTATATACGGTCCATCTTGCAGGAAGGCTCCGGTCGCGATGAGCAATCCTTGTGAGTGCAGCAGGAGAAGGGCCAAGTTCATCATGCAGATGCGTGGTAACTTTAAAGACAGCATGGTATGTTGACTTTTAATTTCCTTAGTTCTTTGTTCAGGGTGCTGCCTCAGTTCCCTGGATTTTGTATGTTTTGTTTTGACCCTTGGTTCCACTTCCACCACTGCTGCTTGCTGCAGGTCATACCGGCGCGTCTTGTTGACCATTTCGGAGGAAAGATCTCTGGGACCATCCGACTAGAAGCACCTAACGGACAGATGTATGTCGTTGGAGTTGCCAAGAAGATGAACAGATCGGTCCTGCAGTCTGGATGGGAGGCGTTTGTTCGTGCAAATCAGATACAAGACAACTGTTACTTGATGTTTCGTAACCTTGGAATCTCCTGCTTCAAGGTCACCATCTTTGATTCCAATGGCGAGGAGAGGATCTCGTGTCGTGCCGGGGCGAAAATTTCTGCTCATGTTAAAAAAGCGAGCACTTATGGTGCTGATATTTCGAGCAGTTCCTTTGATGGCGCGTCAGATTCAGAAGGTAGAAAATCAGGAAAGACGCCTGCGGTAAATTCTTCTTCAGATGAATCATCAGGTTCGGCTGTGTACAGTGTACTCATATATTTGGTGAGTAGCGTTTAATTACTACATGTTGATCTCTCTTGACTCTCTTTTACAGCAGAAGATAGTCTGTCCGAAGGCGAGTCTATGGAGTCAGATGATCTTCAGGGGCTCTCAAAGGATTATGTCTTAGCAGGGCGATGCCATCTTACAGAAGAACAGGAGGATGAAATCAAGGAGTTTGTCGCGAAAATTCGACCTGAAACCCCTGTGCTTGTGGTGATGATGAAGAAGACCAATGTGAACCACTATCCTAATCTGGTACGTTTGGTTTGAATTCTGTATGTATTGTTAAATGCTTGTAGCTACATACACCTCTCTAAATATCTTTATTTCCGATATTGTTAATTGTAACAAACCTCTGAAGGATATTTATGAAACAATTGAATGGCATTATATTCATATCTCGCTTTACGACTGTCATCATGTTTATATTACTATATTATGAAAATAGTGTCGCTGTCAGTCCAAGGATTACACAACACAGCACCATACCAATCATCCCTTTTTTAATCAGGTAATATCTAAGGATTATGCACATGCATACTTTCCACACAAAACTCAAGTTGTCACACTCAAACTGCCTGGGAAGAGCAAGGCTTGGCCATGCAAATTCCGCATCAGACCTGATGGAAGGGGACGCAACCTTTCTTTGCGTGAATTTGTCCATGACAATCGTGTTAAGAAGGGCGATCTCTGCCTCTTTCAACCAATGACAGAGGTTCAGTCAACAAGGTTCACCTTTATGGTTCATTTGCTTCGCAAAGTTGGAAGAACTGATATATGTTCAAACCAAGGTAAGTTTCACCAGCTCTCTCTCTCTCTCTCTCTCTTTCGATGATACTACATTATTAACTCTCAGCTGCTAAATTTTGCTATTACAAATGCCGCACTGCAATTACTTCTTGGCAATACTATCTTACCATTGAAACTATTGACAGGAGAAGACAGTCCATCTGAATATGAATCTATCCAGTCAGATCATCAGGAAACTTCCTCCGAGGTTCGCTATATATTGTCAAGAAGGTGCCGACTTGATGAAGAAGACGAGGTAGGAATTGATGCTCTTATTGCTGAAATTCAGCCTGAAATTCCGTTGCTAGTGGTTCAAATAATGAAGAGCAATGTCAATGGACCACAACCCGCTCTGGTAATTCCTATTCTGCACTGGGGACTTTACTGTTTGTTTATTCTGGATATGTATGACGCATCACATATTTAATTGTTCCACCAATAATTTTTCTATTCCATTAACAGATTTGAATTAGTCCACTAGCATGTTCGGTTTCTTCAACTTTTTTTAGAAAGCTTTTATTACCTGCGGCCTCTGAAGCAATGATGCATATAGCCAAATCCTTATTGTAACTCTTATCACAGTTCTAAAACTGGAACCAAATCAAAATATTTTTATTTGTCCAACTAAAAGTTTTGATTCGTTCTCCCAAAATAATTTTTATTTGTGGACTAATAAACCGTCAGTTGTTCCACAAAGATTCTTTAGTTTCCTCCAAGAGCATTCTCTATTTGCTCGGTACACTTAATTTTTCCCACCAATTATATACCTTGTTCCATGTACAGTTTGCATCTGGGTTTAAAGATAAGGATGATTCAAACTGATTGTCACTAGCATATAGAAAGAGGTTGTTACGCAATGAAAGTCATGCAACAGTCCTCCAGAAAACATTAGTGGCCTGCACTGTGGCAGTGGCACAATGTGGATGTGGTTTTCGTGTAGCACGTACACAACAGACGAAAATATGCATAGCTATCACCAAAACCTGGACTACGTGGCCGTATGATCAATAATACATGTTTCCCTGCTTTATATCTGAAACCAGGAATAGTTGGCTCAGTTGTTTTAATTCATTGCGATTTTTGTCTTTTATCTCGTCTGCACAACCAGATCATCCCGAAGCGTTATGCAGCTGCGCACTTTCCCACTGAAAGCCAAAACATCATACTTACCCTCCCAGGAGTGAAGAAGAAGTGGCATCCCCTTTTTCACGTCAGGCGGGGCAACATTGGGTACGTCCTCTATGGGCGGTGGTTAGAGTTCGTCCGCGACAACCGTCTACGCGAGGGGGACATCTGCCTGCTCCAGCCGATTAACAGGGGTGAGGGGAGAAGGTTCATGCTGACGGTCCATCTGCTTCCCAAAGCAAGACGCGCCGGCAAATCCAAGGGTGGAGACGTCGTTCGTGGCTCGAAAATTGGCGGAACGAGCATGAAAGCCGCCTCGACGGAATGTGTCAAGGACGAACCAGTCGACGGTATACATGTTCAACTTATCACTGTTAAGATCAACATGTGGTCTTAAATGATGTGAAACATCATCTTATCTGCAGGAGCATCAGATGGTTGTGACAGACCAGGATATGTGGTGCTAGGCTGCAGCGCCCGTTTAACCCAGGCGCAGGAGAGGGTGCTTGCAGAGAAGGTGAAGGCAGTCCGATCTGAAGCGCCTATTTATGTGGCAGCCATGGACAAGAGCAATCTGAGGTCTGCCCTAGTAAGTTCTAAAACCTTGACCTCCGATCGCTGCTTAGTTATTGCACAAAGATCATGTAGCTCTTAACCTGTGTACATTTTTTGTAGATGGCACATTCCGCGATCCTCTGATCTAAAATTTCACAGTTCATCCATGCATTGATTAGCTCTTAACTTCTTGAACTTGTATTTTCACCACTATTGATTGATTGGTTCCCATCTCTGTTGCAACTGAACTGTTTTTATAGGACTTGGGCACCACGGGACATGCTGCTGCCGCCGACGGACGCCTTCCAGACGGGAAGCAGACGCTGACACTCCATCAGGCCGGGTGGAGCAAGGCATGGCGCGTGGAGATGCGCCACAGGCGGATGGTCCCGGCGGGAGGGTGGCGCGAGTTCGCCGCGGACAACCGCCTGCAGGCCGGAGACCTCTGCCTGCTGGAACCGGTGGTGGACAAGAGGCTTGCCATGGCGGTCCACATCATACGCAGCGAGCAGTGCCGTTAGCTCCGGCCGGAAGTGCTGCAGACTGGTGAGCTGATGATGATTTTAGGTGATGGTTTTGTGATTTTTGGCGATCTGTAAGAAATAAGCACAGGGATGTTATATTGTTTTCTAGATAAGGAGAGAGCATCCCCCCCCCCCCCCCCCCCCCCCCCCACGAATTAAGAGGTTTGTTGGCATTGAACTTGTCAACGGTATAAATAAAATGTGGTTGGAACTTATGATGCAAAGCTGAGTGGGACTTGCCCGCACTCAAATTTTACAAGATCATTTTGAACTGTTAATCATACCATTAGCACAGTTGCGAGGGCATCGTCTCTACTGTCCCAGAAATGCGTGAAAATAAATTTATGTTTCATACGGGATTGAAAATTAATTGTGACCGTAGCCACTACCAAATATATGATTTCGTAAGCAAGAGAATGTATTTCCCCTGCAAAAAGGAGAAGAAAATAAAAGATGCTCAGGGCCTCTTTGGTCCGCAGGATCATACATAAAACACGTAAGAATTTTATCCCGTAAGAGCCAGCAGAAGGTGCTCTGCTCGCGCGCTCACTGAATGGATTTTTGGAGAGGAAACAACGCAGTTTCTTCACTAGTGCCGCTCAATCATGCTACATTGAGCAAAGAAGCCGGAGCAGAGACACCACCGGCCGTCCGGCGTGCGGGCGGGGCCTACGCGCTGCCTGCCCTCCATAGATCCCTCGGGAACCCCGCCCGGCCAACTCTACACTCTACACTCTACCAGAGAAGAGAGGAGCGCAATGGAGGCGCACTTTTGGGACTGGCTCCACCACGGCGGCGCCATGCTCCCGCAGCCCAGCCATCCCCTAGTCCACCCGGTCCCGGAGGCTGCTGCTGCTGCTGCGGCGCCGACGGAGCAGGGGCAGGGCCCGGCTCCGGCTGCAGCGGCTCAGGGGCAGCTGGGGTGGCTCAGGGACAGCCGGCTGCTGCGGCGGCTCAGGGGCAGAACGGGGACGCACCGCCGCCCGGGGTGCTGATGGTGGACCTGCTGGGGGCTCGGCACCCGCCTCGCGCAGGCCGTCTTCGCCGCCGCCGCCGTCGCCTTCATGGCCTCCACCGACGACTTCCACATCGTCAGCGCCTTCCGGTGCGTGCGCGCTCCCTCCTTCTTTCTACCGTCTCGATCCACTGCCACGGCACCATTCGGCTGCCATTCCTCTTTTGCTCCCAGAGCAGAGCGATTTCTCCTTGGAAATTTCGGGACGGGGTGTTCCTGTTTTCAGTACAATACTCCTTCAGGGATTCATTCATTGTGCTGTGTGTGCCTCAGGGAGGGATGACTGCATATTTGTTAGCCAAATTTCTAGAGCCTGTCTGTTCACCTGTTAGCATCTCCGTACATGCTTCAAATGGGGATGCCTTTTATGCTCCCTTGAATGCATTCTCATCTTTTAGTACTACTTACCACACAGTAACAAAATAAGCAGCAGCCTGGGCTTTCAGGTTCAGGGTTTCTGTTGACACATACCACTATCAAGCATGAACATGAAGGTGCAATTTTCAGATGGGTGCTTTCCTGATCCTCCAAAGACAGATGCTCATCTTTGTTAGCGCATTTCACTACTTTTACGCCTTTTTAACTGGTTTGGCATCCTGAAAGAGGCAATGCAATTAGATCGGATGGTGACATGGTCATGTTCATAGTTGTGTCCTTTGGATATAACAATGTTTAGCTTGAGCCCTTGTTTGCTGATCATAACCATTTATTTGTGTGGAAAATTAGCAGATTGATTTACCTGTGCATAGTTCCCCTAGGCATTCGACAAAAGCATCTCATTGCTGCGTACGCTGATAATAAGTTTGGCTGCTTGTCGGAATGCAGAACAGTTTGATTGTTGTAATGGACATTCCTCGTATGCATCACATTGCCGTCTTTGGGGAAACATTTGAAGATATCTACGTTCAGTCAGTGTTCGGGGATAGCATCGACAACTAGAAGAAACAATGTAGCATGCTAGCGTATCTTACCTTATTTCTGTGGGGGCGATTAGATTGTGTTTTCCACTACAGATTGATTTTACAACTTGGAACACGGGATTGATTTCCTCCTGTAGATGAGATGAACTCACTGTTGTTCTTCTGAGCAGCCTCCTCGTCGCAGCAGCAAGCTTGCAATGCCTGTGGAGCCTCGCTCTGGGCGCCGTGGACATCTACGCACTTCTTGTCAAGCGTTCCTTCCGGTCTCCTCGAGCTACCACCATCTATTCCATTGGGGACTGGGTAAGTCACACATTTTCTCAGGCACGTCAGAACAGACAGCCCTCTGTCGCTCTTTTTTTTTTTTTGCGAAAAAAGCCCTCTGTCGCTCATTCCTTGTGATCTCTTACACTAGAAAAGCTTTACATTACATACATGAAACAAGCAAAGAATCATTTAACGATCAGGTGCATTTCTCTTTCTCCTAAAACAAACACAATCCGGTTTTGACCCCCCGACGTTTTGTCTGCAGGTCACAGGCGCGCTGACGTTCGCTGCAGCAAGTGGGTCGGCAGGCATCACCATCCTCCTCGACGACGACCTGATGATGTGCTCGGACAACCACTGCCCAGGCTTCATGGCCGCCACCGCCATGGCCTTCTTTAGCTGGTTTGCGATCGCGCCGTCCTGCCTCTTTAACCTCATGATGGCGGTCTATAGAGTGCAGAGAGCTTATTAGTTCGTGGGGCAAGCACCAGGCTGTTTGACCAACTAGGTGGCGCATCTGATACAGTTATACAATGGCACCGTATTATCGACATTTCTGTAGTAACTAGGGAGTACGTAACTTTGATGTTCAGAAGGGTGGCTGTGAAGCTCTGCATTCTGTTTTCAGCAGCGTGTGGATGCATGCCTTCTTATTATGTGAGGCTTGGCTGGTGGTTGTGATCTGGAGATGAACTAATTAACTGATGGGCTACTTGTGTAGAGCTCAAGGTTGCTGATATAATATTATATCTGATTCTACTTTGTTTTTTTATTGATATCCGGATTTTGGGCCCTAAGATTACTTGCGTAGCGCCGTTGTCGTTTACGAGTGCCAAATTATCAGTTCATTGAGTTGGCCCTTGATTGTTCTTCCAAGTAAAAATCCCAATGTATGTTAGCGTGCATTGGTCAGAGTTTTTTCTCAGGGTGATAGTGCCAATAGATGTTGATGCCAGTAGATAGCGTGGAGTTTTGGCTGAAAACCATTTTGCATGGCCTTTGCACCTTAAGAGTACACAAGTAGCCTTTATGTTTTATAAGTGGAGAAATAGAAGTCTCAATATTTGAAAGTAATTTAGACTGATATGCACCATACTGCACATCAGTCTAAATTTCATGCCCCAGAAACCCACTGCCACAAACTGAAAAAAGGTCTGTGTCTTCTTTCTTATGTTACGTGTGAGATAAGAGCCCAGTTTTGAAAAAAAGAAAGAACGCTTGCACAAGATTCTCGCTTTCTCGACAATTTTTGCAGGACCTTTCACAGTACAAGACATTTTAGCAGAAGAGTATGCTTTAGAAATTCTCTGTAATTACAGAAGCTATCTTTTAGAAAAATCTCCAAGTAAGTCAAGCTATGTGGCCATCAGATACTGGATAAACCATGGTTCAGAAAAAAAGGTACGCTGTTACGCGTTCATCAAGCTTAATCAAACTGAATCATGACCACTACTGTAAGTCCAAGAAAAGCTAAGTTTAATCTAACTGTCTGACCACTTTTCAGGTCACATGTTTCCAGTTCCAAGCAATATTCAAAAAAGGCTACACGGATTTAGAAATGGGGATTCTGACCAGTAAAGACTATATGTATTTTCTTTTGAGGGAAGTAAAGACTATATGTAATATAGTAGTAGGAGATAACATAGTTCTTTCAGGTACTCTGTCTCAAGCTGCAATACCAATTTCTTGTTATTCATCGAACAACAACCAACCAAAGTCAGACTATTTTGGGAGTTATAGAAATGAACTGCTAATGTAAATGGAAACACGATACTATGCCATGAATGTTTGGAATTTAGACAATACACACGCGCCACTATAAACATTACGACAGAAAAATAGCCAGTGCTTCTTTCTGGCTATAGAAGGTTCAATTTCCATTTCCAGTAGGATAATTTGGCTTCTATAGCACTAAGCTAGCAGTAGCCCACTTCGAGTTCGAGGTCATTCGCTGATCCACAACATGGAGATGCGAGGCAGAGAAACCGCTGTGGCAACTTACAACATGAAACTTAACATGGCACAAAAGATCTGTATTCCCCCTGAGTCCCTGACCCGACAAAATGCCGCCGTTCGTCTCTAAATCATACTCCCTCTGTCCCAGAATATAAAAACAGTTTTTGACACTATGCCAGTGTTAAAATCGTTCTTATATTTTGGGGCGGAGGGAGTACTTCCTACTCCCTCCGTAAACAAATATAAGTGTGTTTAGATCACTAAAGTAGTGATCTAAATGCTCTTATATTTCTTTACGGAGGGAGTACTTTTTAGTTTGTCCAGCCTTTACAACTCGAATGATAATCTGTGACGCTCCCGATTTAACCGTACACTAATCATGCATGCAAATGTGTACGATCAAGATCAAGGACTCACGGGTAGATATCACAACACAACTCTACAAATAAAATAAGTCATACAAGCATCATATTACAAGCCAGGGGCCTCGAGGACTCGAATACAAGAGCTCGATCATAGACGAGTCAGCGGAAGCAACAATATCTGAGTACAGACATAAGTTAAACAAGTTTGCCTTAATAAGGCTAGCACAAACTGGGTTGCAGATCGAAAGAGGCGCAGGCCTCCTGCCTGGGATCCTCCTAAACTACACCTGGTCGCCGTCAGCGGGCTGCACGTAGTAGTAGGCACCCCCCGAGTAGTAGGAGTCGTCATCAACGGTGGCGTCTGGATCCTGGGCTCCAACATCTGGTTGCGATAACCAGGTAGAAGGGATAGGGGGAAAAGAGGGAGAAAGCAACCGTGAGTATTCATCCAAAGTACTCGCAAGCAAGGAGCTACACTACATATGTATGCATTGGTATCAACTGGAATAAGGCTATTATATGTGGACTGAACTGCCGAAAGCCGGAATAAGAGGGGGATAGCTAGTCCTTTCGAAGACTACGCTTCTGGTAACCTCCATCTTGCAGCATGTAGAAGAGAGTAGACGGAAGTCCTCCAAGTAGCATCGCATAGCATAAACCTAACCGATGATCCTCCCCTCGTCGCCCTGTGAGAGAGCGATCACCGGTTGTATCTGGCACTTGGAAGGGTGTGTTTTTATTAAGTATCCAGTTCTAGTTGTCATAAGGTCAAGGTACAACTCCAAGTCGTCCTATTACCGAAGATCACGGCTATTCGAATAGATTAAATTCCCTGCAGGGGTGCACCACATAACCCAACACGCTCGATCCCATTTGGCCGGACACACTTTCCTGGGTCATGCCCGGCCTCGGAAGATCAACACGTCACAGCCCTACCTAGGCACAACAGAGAGGTCAGCACGCCGGTCTAAATCCTATGGCGCAGGGGTCTGGGCCCATCGCCCATTGCACACCTGCACGTTGCGAACGCGGCCGGAAGCAGACCTAGCCTAGTAGGCGTTCCAGTCCAATCCGGCACGCGTCGCTCAGTCGCTGACGTCACGAAGGCTTCGGCTGATACCACGACGTCGAGTGCCCATAACTGTCCCCGCGTAGATGGTTAGTGCGTATAGGCCAGTAGCCAGACTTAGATCAAATACCAAGATCTCGTTAAACGTGTTAAGTATCTGCGAACACCGACCAGGGCCAGGCCCACCTCTCTCCTAGGTGGTCTCAACCTGCCCTGTCGCTTCGCCTCAAAGTAACAGTCGGGGGCCGTCGGGAACTCAGGCCCACCACTACCTGGATGGAGCCACCTGCCCCTTCAGCCCCCATCTCCAAACAGTATCACCAGTAATGTAACAGTGTAAAGTATATAGTATATGCCCATGATCACCTCCCGAGGTGATCACGGCCCAGTAGTATAGCATGGCAGACGGACAAGAGTGTAGGGCCACTGATGATAATCTAGCATCCTATACTAAGCATTTAGGATTGCAGGTAAGGTATCAATAGTTGTAGCAACAATGACAGGCTATGCATCAGGATAGGATTAACGGAAAGCGGTAACATGCTACACTACTCTAATACAAGCAGTATAGAGAAGAGTAGGCGATATCTGGTGATCAAAGGGGGGGCTTGCCTGGTTGCTCTGGCAAGAGAAGGGTTCGTCGTCGATGTAGTTGTACTCGGTGGCATCAGCGCCGGTCGCGGGGTCTACCGGGGAAGAAGAGGGGGGAAGAAACAGTAAATATGGAGCAAACAAAGCATCACAAAACATAATGACGCAATACACGGTGCTAGGTATGCCCTAACGCAGTAGGAAGTGATACCGACGAAGGGGGAAGACATCCGGGAAAGGATTCCCGGTGTTTTGTGTTTTCAGACAGGTGAACCGGAGGGGGAAAGTTGCGAGTTCCATAGGTTAGGGATGTGTGGCGGATGAACGGGCTGCGTATCCGGATTCGTCTCGTCGTCCTAAGCAACTTTCATGTACAAATTATTTTCATCCGACTTACAGTTTATTTTCTATGAATTATTAAAGTTTTTAAATCATTTCGGAAAAGCAGAATTAATTTAAATAGAAAACAGGGTTATGACATCATCATGACATCAGCATGATGTCAGCAGTCAACAGGGCTGTTGACTGGGTCAAACTTACATGTGGGGTCATTCTGTCATAGACCTAACTAAACTACCAGTTTTAATTAACTAAATTAGGTAGTTAGGCTAATTTAAACAGAGTTAATTAAGTTAATTTATTGATTTGCTAATTAATTAATTGATTAATTTTATTTGTTATTAAAAATCGTTCTAAACAGGGGGTGGGCCCCTGTGGTCAGTGGCACAAGGCCACGCCCTGGCTATGGCACACACACAGGGGGCCATCTATGGCCATGGTGTGGCCAGGGGAGGCACTGGCCGCGCCGGAGAGGCCGGCGAGCGAGGGCGGAGGCGAGCGGCGCCTGGCAGCGGCGGCCGTGGCGGATGCGGCGCAGGCGGGCGGCGTCGTGCGCGTGTGGAGGAGGACGCGGTCGCCGTGGCGATGGTTGTGGCGAGCGCGAGCGAGGTGCCAGTGCAGGCCGCAGAGCACGGCGAGGTCGACGGGTGGGGAAGAGGGCGGCAGCGCGGTGGGGTAGAGCAGCAGCAGAGGGTCGGCCACGGCGCGGGTGCAGCGCGTGCAGGCTGTAGTGGTGGAGGGCGAGTGCGGCCTGGAGCGGCGGGCACGACGTCGGGCGAGGCGGACGGTGTTCGACAGGGGGAGAGGGGAAGAGGAGGCCGAGGGCCTCACCGTAGTTGTAGGGCTCATGGCAATGGGGAGCGGGGAGGAGGTCGGGGAAGACGGCGACGGTGGCGGGGAGGCGGTCCGGCGAGGGAAGAACTCCGAGCGGCAGCGTCAGGGACCGGCTCGGGCGTCGATCCAGATCGAGACGAGAGGAATCCGGCAGAGAGGCTCGGTGCGGCGACCCTGGAGGAGCGGGCGGGCGGAGGTGGCGGTCCTCAGGCGTGGCGTGCCGGGTGGAGGCGTCAGGCGACGACGCGGTCGTGGGGGAGGGAAGGGGGTCGCTCCCCCGATCCAGAAACGGGGCGGAGTGGGGGAGCGAGCGAGTGGGGGGAGTGGGGGCGATAGGCTAGGGTTTCTGTCGGTGGGGAGGTTATGGAGGGGTTAGGTGGGCCGGCCGGTTGGATGGCCAGCTGGGCTGAGGCCCAGCACGGGGGGGGGGTTCCCTTACTTTTGTTATTTTTTTGTTTTACCTTTTGATCATTTCTCTTTTAGTCTTTAATGTATTTTAGTTTAATTAAAGGATAAAATAAACTTCTAAATTAGTATTATCATTTAACCCACGGCTACAAAAAGTTTGACCCCTAAATAAAATGTTTTAATATTTTATAATTTAGAAAGGGCATTTAATTAATGTTTTAGTTACTGTTTTAATTATCATAGTGCATTTAATTATTTTATAGAAATGTTGTTTCTCTACCAATATTACCTATGATTTAATTTCCACAAACCGAACATTTTTTTATTGTTTGAAAACTTTTGTTGTATGCCATATTTGGAATTTGAATTTTAAATCGGTTTTTTGAACTAACGAGGGATTAGCAACAGTAACGGAGGTGACATGACATCCTTAGCAGAGTTTTTCTGTAACCTAATTATACGTGCGTAACATAATCATCTGGAGGTTCTTCATGCCAACACATGGCCAGGACCTAAAGTGTAACAGATTTCATGGGCAGCAGGGTTTGATTCATTTAAACTAACAACATCACTGCTTTCGACAAACAAATTGTCAAGCTGGAACATAAACTAACAAATTGATGTGGGCAATATAGGTTCTGATTCAGATGGTAAATATCGCCTATACTCCTTATGATAATGAGAAATGAAACTTGCTTGAGATACCATATGAAAGTGCTGAACTTGACAGTTGACACAGATGTAACCTCATATAAAATATGTGTTGAAAACACTTGAGCTTTATTACAAAGAAGAAACCCGAAATCTTGATACAAGGGACATCGCATCATCGATGCAGTATGTATCAAATATAGGTACAAGAGGACATCGACCGTCGATGCAGGAACTGAAATAACCACCACTTATATTCATCAACATAACCACTGCCAAGACCTGGTTGCAGTTCACCACGAGTCTGTTCCCTTTATGTTACTCCAAGGAGGGGTAACAATTGTCGAGTGATACATCAAATTTCAACATTAAGTTACTGCAGGTATTGCAAAGGAATCCATTGTAGAATGCTGCAGCGTGTACCTTGTAGTACTGAATTTGAACGAGAGGTAACCTCGAGCTTTTATTACACACTATAAGTATCAAGTATCGATACAAGAGAACATCGAAGATGCAGCCCCACTCTTTTTACTGTACATATATGTATACAAGACACACTCATACATGAAATACAACCAGCAGACTTTGTAATAACCTATCATGTAATTAGTCCGGAAATAACGATGCTTATATTCAGCAACAGAACCGCCTGCCAAGAGCTGGTGGTGGCTCACCATGAGTCTGTTCCTTTTGTTACTCCAAGGGGTATAACAATGGCCGCAATTATAGCCTGTTTGTGCAATGCAGTGAATTCCAATGCAAAGTTAGGCCAAGTATTACAGAAAATAATTTACTGTGACAGGTTATACCTTGTAATTTGTGATTCTAATGATTTCCATGTTGCTTGCAATTGCTAAATTTGTACGGTAAAAATCTACTTCTATTTTGATAAGAGTTTTTTTTTCAATTCGGCCATACCAATATTTTAGTTGCTGCTATCACAAGAAAAATTAACTGTAAGCAGCACCTGAGTATATTCTTTTGAGCTAATTTATTTCAGTTAATGTAACAAAACTGGTTGAACGGACCATAAAGCTCACAGTCTCGAATTCCTAAGTGAAATCTTAACAGCAGCATAGTATTGCGGTCTTATCAGAAAGGTAACTTACAGCAATAGTGCAGGCAACATATCCTGGTTTCTCTCTGTGGTCATGTACCCGGACACAGATTAGGATGAAAGCACCAATATACCACGGAATGGCAGCCAAGAAGAAGCCGGCAATGAACCTTTGTTTGAGCAAGAGAACAGAACTTTATGAGGGACTGGTTTAACTTCAGAAAGTAAGGAAAAATAGCAAGCGTATTGGGAGGCACTCACAGAAGCCAGCCCATGCCGAGCCCACAGCATGGAAGGCGCCGCATTCTCACGGGTCTTCCTTCAACAGGCCTACCTTGAACAACAGGACCATAACCTGAGGCACCAGAAACAGGACTATTATATAACATGGATGTATATTTTTCAGTGTTGTGACAATCTTCGGATTTAGGAAAAGAGGCCTAGCCAAACCTCTGGAGTGTATTCACTGTACTGAGACTGAATCAGTATATCACCTGTTTTTTGAGTGCATCATTGCTAGAGCTATATGAAGTGATGTTAAACAAATTTTCAAAGGTTGATATTGTTGATTTTAAGTCACTTGCTGCTCTTGTCTATGGAACAAAAAGTTCATGCTCTTAAACATGGTTTCTTCTGCAGTTCCGTGTGGACTTTGGATTTGCAGAAATGCCTTAGTATTTAACAGAAAAAACTGGATTTCTGTGAAACAGGCTGGGCATTTGATAGTGGGTTATCTAGTAGACTGGGCAAAACCTCTCAAGGAGATTCTTGGGGGGATGCAGCCCTGTCCAGGGATCTGCTACTCAGGAAACTGAGGTTGCCACGGGAGCTGGAGCAAGACTGATCTGCGCAGAGAGTATGATCGACTCTTCCTGGGCAGCTGCAGTGGGTGATGCAGATCATTGGGGAGCTACTACGCTGGAGTACCTGATGAAGAACCGTTGATGCAGCGATGGAATCCATGTGTTGAGAGTATAACTAGAGCGAAATGGAGTATTTCTGTTCTTGCTGTAAGGTCCTTTGGCAATTGCTCTAGGTTTGCCCTTTGCCGTGTTGGTGAGGGGTAGGAGTTGTCTTTGCATTTGTGAGCTTAGCTCGTCTGTGAACCTTAAAACCTGACGCTGTATGTTGGTTTCGTTTTTCTATGAAAGATGGAACCAGGAGCGAGGCTCGTGTTGAACGGGAAAAAAAATCAGTCTTGGGGGTCCATTTGTTTTTTCTTGTGCGAGTCTATGCACCTATCTGTTTTCCCCAGAAATTGATGCGAAATAGGATCTGAAGTTATTTATCTTGATTGTTTCTAGAAGTATAAGGTGACCGGCAGAAGAACTGCAATAAACTTCCAAACATTATATCTGGCTAGTGAATTCAGCACACTAAGAATTTGTTGAATTATATGTCTTTATCGATGTGACAATCCGGTCCGCAATTGTTGCCGCAAATACTAATCAAGACTTGCTAGCCTAAAGGAGCATGGATTACGGAACTATGTAGTGTTCTGTTCCAGTTTAAACAACAGTAGCCCGTCGAATCCATGTGGTGAGTTGATGTATTATAGTTAAGCTGAAGCCTAGGGTCTATTCACAACTAGAATTCGTCGCTGGAGTACCCGACAAAGTAAAAGGTGAGTGCTGGGATTTGGATCATGCGCACGAATTTTGGATCAAAGAATTCCGAGTTCTGATCGTGCACAGGCAACCGTGAGATTGTGCATCATCAGGGACCATATCACTGGCACGGCCTTGTGCCCCACAGAAACCTCAATTTACACGAGCTTATCGTATCCCGGACCAAACATAAGCATCGGAGGTAAGCAAGAGGATGTGGGGAATTGTACCTGGGGCGGCTTGGTACCCCTGCGCGTAGTACGGATCGGCGGGCGCGTAGGGCTGCTTCTGCTGCTGGTAGCCTCCGGCGGAGAAGCCGGGGGGCGGGGCGGGCTGGGGGAAGCCGACGGGCGGGTGGGGGCGGACATCGGGGTGGGGGGCAGGGGGGTGGAAGGTGCCGTACTGGTACTGGGCGGGGTCCTGGCCCCGCAGGTGCGGCGGCTCCGACGGCGGGAGCGGGCCCGAGGAGGAGGAGGAGTGGGCCATCTTCTTCTCGCCGCCGTCGCCGTAGCCGGCCTCCAGGTCCTGGCCGGCTCCCATGGTGGACGGACGGAGATCGGTGGGTGGGTGGGTGGGTTGACCCTTGACTCGGGGGGCGGTGTTCCGTGCCGACGAGGTGCGTGGAAGCTGGCGGTGACACAGAGGGAAGGGGCCAACGGCACGGCACGGCAGTGTGATGTGATGTAGGTCGGTCGGTGGTGGACTGGTGGTTGTGCGCGGGCTGGTAGAATTGCTGGCCCGTTGTTAAGGGCCTGGGCCTGGCGGATGTCTGGGTATGGTTCATGAGCTTTTCTCTTCATGGACAGATGCAGCCCATCTCAGCTACTTCTCACCAATTCTCAAAAAAAAAAAAGCTACTTCTCACCAACTATAAAACTGTTGAGCACCTCAATTTGAAAAACCGTAGAAAACTGTTGTCCCTCAAAAAAGAACCTTGAAAACTGTTGTTCTGATTAAAAAAAGGAAATCTGCTGTTCTAATAGAACCTAGAAAATTGTTATCACATTTCAATTTTTTTTTAGAAAATTGTTATCACCGATGAGTCTAGAGTCAACCTTCGGTATAAGCAATACTACGAAGCCGTCACTGGTAAAAACACACACAACACTAGTGCCGTTATGAGTGACGAGAGCTCAAATGTTACCACCGATGAGCTGCTCGGGGGTGTTTTCTACCCCTAGGATGTGTAAATGCCCTTCCATCTCGGTTAGCTCTAGGATTAAGGTTGTTTCATTCTGTTCCGAGGGAGAAGATTGTGCATGGGCGGGGTGCCGTCATGGAAGGTTCCTGAGACCAGCTGTCTTAAGATTAATACGGGCTGCTCTTTTGCTCGAGTCAATGGCTTGACTCGTAGTGGTATGATCCTTCGAGACCATGTGGGAGAGATAATATTTTCTTTATGCAGATGCCTCCATCATT
The DNA here is from genome assembly GCF_003073215.2 of Triticum urartu. NCBI lineage: Eukaryota > Viridiplantae > Streptophyta > Magnoliopsida > Poales > Poaceae > Triticum > Triticum urartu. The sequence goes on along the minus strand of NC_053022.1, from coordinate 552,545,265 downwards.
GTTCTGATGCTTTGGAAGCAGAGGTCTCATCTAGGTTTGTCGTTGGCATTGCAATGGAGTAATCTCCCCATTCAGGTTGAGTCTAGATGTATAGAAGCAATTAATCTTGTGAAGAAAGAAGGCATGGACATATCCCACTTCGGCTTTATGGTGTGTGAGATTAGATCACTCATGACACCTCGAAATACTTGTAGTAGTTATGTTCAACGGAACCATAATTTTGTTAGTCATTCTTTAGCTTACTGTGGTAGAACTAGTGGACGTACTGCCGTTTGGCTTGGCTCTGGTCCGGATGGTATTGTCAAACTTGGCAATTCCGAGTGTAGCGTCTACGTGCGTCATACAAGTCATTTACCGCAAAAAATCTCTCGGCTTATGGTAAGGGTGTGATGGGAACTTGTCCCCCTTCCTAGAATAATCGACACCATCTGCCCTCCTTTCATCTCGATCTCTTCCTCCCTCGATGCCCTCATCTCCATCCTCACGCCGCCTCCAATCTCTTCCTCCTAATACTTGTGCCATCTATTTCGCGATCCAACCATTAATCCTCTACCTATTTTTTCAGGTGGGTATCTCATGTGGCTCTTACAACTCAACCTTCTGTTATTTTGATCTTCTTCTAGGTTGATTTAGCAGCAGAACAGTAACATGCCAATGTTACTTGGTGTGTCCCATGACATGTTCAATGGTTATAGGTTTCACTTATTTAGGCGAATTTCTCCTCAAATCTTATGAGTCAGAAGTTAGTTTCAGCTTGTGCAGCATCGGTGTTCTAGAAGATGCACCGGTCCAGAGACGTTGACCTCATTGATGAAGATTTCAATATCATCAAGACTCTTCCATTGTTGACGTTCATTTTAGTTGTTCCATTTGCTAGAACTTTATAGCATATAATATTTTGAAAAGGTCGAACACAATGTTTGAAACCTTCTAAAAAATTGCGTGAATACTTATACATGTTCACTGCAGATCTATAAATTTTCGTTAAAAAATATGGTGACTTGTAAGGTACACAAAAGAGACAAATTCCTGAAATTAAAAAAAGCATATTTTGATATACATATTTGTCTTTTTGTATACACCACGTATGAATACACATTATTATGTAAATTCTCACGTATCTAGGATACATGTATTTGAGCATGCATACTTCATTTCTGATTTCCTTTTTGCGCTTGAAATATAGTTTTTTTAGGAGAGAAAAAAATGGCCTGTCCGTTGTGTGACTTTTCGGCTCTCGGGCTCTATGGACTATAAAAAAAATATACTTGAAAGTAAAACAAACAAATCAAATTCCCCATGTGAAACTTATTTAATGTTTTCTACGTATCTGTAAGTTTTCATCAAATAATATGATAATTTTTAAGCTACACAAAGCAAACACAAATTTCCGGCCCAAAACCAAAGACAAACATAAGCCCATTTTTATATACATATTTTTGTGTGTGTGCCACGTATGAAATATCTGTAAGTTTTCATCAAATAATATGATAATTTTTAAGCTACACAAAGAAAACACAAATTTCCGGCCCAAAACCAAAGACAAACATAAGCCCATTTTTATATACATATTTTTGTGTGTGTGCCACGTATGAACATTTTTTTTGCGAAAAGATCAGATCTATTATAAAAATTCATTGGAAGTACAAAACACCTCAAAGATAATAAAAATTACATCGAGGTCCATAGACCATCGAACGACCATTGCCGCCGCCAGAACGAGCCGCCGACGCGTCGCTATCGCTGTTCCCATACTGAAACTTTCTATGTACATACATAAGTATATGTGTACTGTGTACGTGTGCTTTTCAGATTCTTTTGAGATGTGAAAGTGTGGTTTTCAGAGAGAGAGAGGGGGCTCAAAGGCATTTTCTTTTTTTTGAACACCACCTTACATTAATTAACCAATGTGAAACTTACAATGGTTCGATACAAAATTCACCACACAGGGCGGTACATCATTAACAAGAATACCATCAGATCTATTGTCAAAACTAAATTTTGCAATTAGATGAGCCACCATATTGGCAGATCGACTAATCTTAGCCATTTGAAAGTTGTTTATCAGCTTAGATAAGCTCAGTGCTTCCTTCTTCAAATCGGCCAACGGTGACCTATCAAGGTTCTGTTGGAAATATGCCCTAGAGGCAATAATAAAATGGTTATTATTATATTTCTTTGTTCATGATAATTGTCTATTGTTCATGCTATAATTGTGTTATCCGGAAATCGTAATACATGTGTGAATACATAGACCACAACACGTCCCTAGTGAGCCTCTAGTTGACTAGCTCGTTGATCAAAAGATAGTCATGGTTTCCTGACTATGGACATTGGATGCCATTGATAACGGGACATCATTATGAGAATGATGTGATGGACAAGACCCAATCCTAAGCATAGCTCAAAGATCGTGTAGTTCGTTTGCTGTAGCTTTTCCGAATGTCAAGTATCATTTCCTTAGACCATGAGATTGTGCAACTCCCGGATACCGTAGGAGTGCCTTGGGTGTGCCAAATGTCACAACGTAACTGGGTGACTATAAAGGTACACTACAGGTACCTCCGAAAGTGTCTGTTGGGTTGGCACGAATCAAGACTGGGATTTGTCACTCCGTATGACGGAGAGGTATCTCTGGGCCCACTCGGTAATGCATCATCATAATGAGCTCAATGTGACCAAGTGGTTGATCACGGGATCATGCATTACGACACGAGTAAAGTGACTTGCCGGTAACGAGATTGAACGAGGTATTGGGATACCGACGATCGAGTCTCGGGCAAGTAACGTACCGATTGACAAAGGGAATTGTATATGGATTGATTGAATCCTCGACATCGTGGTTCATCCGATGAGATCATCGTGGAGCATGTGGGAGCCAACATGGGTATCCAGATCCCGCTGTTGGTTATTGACCGGAGGGGCGTCTCGGTCATGTCTGCATGTCTCCCGAACCCGTAGGGTCTACACACTTAAGGTTCAGTGACGCTAGGGTTGTAGAGATATTAGTATGTAGTAACCCGAAAGTTGTTCGGAGTCCCGGATGAGATCCCGGATGTCATGAGGAGTTCCGGAATGGTCTGGAGGTAAAGATTTATATATAGGAAGTCCAGTTTCGGCCATCGGGAAAGTTTTGGGGGTCGCCGGTATTGTACCGGGACCATCGGAAGGGTCCCGGGGGTCCACCGGGTGGGGCCACCTATCCCGGAGGGCCCCATGGGCTGAATTGGGAGGGGAACCAGCCCCTAGCGGGCTGGTGCGCCCCCCCTTGGGCCTCCCCTGCGCCTAGGGTTGGGAAACCCTAGGGGTGGGGGCGCCCCCCACTTGGCTTGGGGGGGGGGGAAGCCACCCCTTGGCTGCCGCCCCCCTTGGAGATCCATCTCCTAGGGCCGGCGCCCCCAAGGCCCCTATATAAAGAAGGGGGGAGGGAGGGCAGCAGCACCCCTTGCTCTTGGCGCCTCCCTCTCCCTCCGTAACACCTCTCCTCCCCGCTTGCGCTTGGCGAAGCCCTGCCGGGATCCTGCTGCATCCACCACCACGCCGTCGTGCTGCTAGATCTTCATAAACCTCTCCTTTCTCCTTGCTGGATCAAGTTGGAGGAGACGTCTTCCCAATCGTACGTGTGTTGAACGCGGAGGTGCCGTCCGTTTGGCACTAGGTCATCGGTGATTTGGATCACGTCGAGTACGACTCCATCAACCCCGTTCTCTTGAACGCTTCCGTGCGCGATCTACAAGGGTATGTAGATGCACTCATCTCTCCCTCGTTGCTAGATGACTCCATAGATTGATCTTGGTGATGCGTAGAAAATTTTAAAATTCTGCTACGTTCCCCAACAGTGCATCATGAGCTAGGTCTATGCGTAGTTTCTATGCACGAGTAGAACACAAAGCAGTTGTGGGCGTGGATATTGTCAATTTGCTTGCCGTTACTAGTCTTATCTTGATTCAGCGGCATCGTGGGATGAAGCGGCCCGGACCGACCTTACACATATGCTTATGTGAGACTGGTTCCACCGATTGACATGCACTAGTTGCATAAGGTGGCTGGCGGGTGTCTGTCTCTCCCACTTTAGTCGGATCGGATTCGATGAAAAGGGTCCTTATGAAGGGTAAATAGAAATTGGCATATCACGTTGTGGTTTTGGCGTAGGAAAGAAATGTTCTTGCTAGAATCCTATAGCAGCCACGTAAAAACTTGCAACAACAAGTAGAGGACGTCTAACTTGTTTTTGCAGCAAGTGTTTTGTGATGTGATATGGCCAAAGGATGTGATGAATGATATATGTGATGTATGAGATGATCATGTTCTTGTAATGGGAATCACGACTTGCATGTCGATGAGTATGACAACCGGCAGGAGCCATAGGAGTTGTCTTAATTTATTTGTGACCTGCGTGTCAACACATAACGTCATGTAATTACTTTACTTTATTGCTAAACCGTTAGCCATAGTAGTAGAAGTAATAGATGACGAGACAACTTCAAGAAGACACGATGATGGAGATCATGGTGTCATGCCGGTGACAACGATGATCATGGAGCCCCGAAGATGGAGATCAAAAGGAGCAAATGATATTGGCCATATCATGTCACTATTTGATTGCATGTGATGTTTATCATGTTTTACATCTTATTTGCTTAGAACGACGGTAGCTTAAATAAGATGATCCCTCGTAATAATTTCAAGAAAGTGTTCCCCCTAACTGTGCACCGTTGCGAAGGTTCGTTGTTTCAAAGCACCACGTGATGATCGGGTGTGATAGATTCTAACGTTCGAATACAACGGGTGTAAGCCAGATTTACACACGCAATACACTTAGGTTGACTTGACGAGCCTAGCATGTACAGACATGGCCTCGGAACACGGAAGGCCGAAAGGTCGAGCATGAGTCGTATAGAAGATACGATCAACATGAAGATGTTCATCGATGTTGGCTAGTCCGTCTCACGTGATGATCGGACACGGCCTAGTTAACTCGGATCATGTTTCACTTAGATGACTGGAGGGATGTGTTGGGGAACGTAGTAATTTCAAAAAATTTCCTACGCACACGCAAGATCATGGTGATGCATAGCAACGGGAGGGGAGAGTATGATCTACGTACCCTTGTAGATCGACAACGGAAGCGTTTGGTTGATGTAGTCATACGTCTCCACGGCCCGACCGATCAAGCACCGAAACTACGGCACCTCCGAGTTCTAGCACACGTTCATCTCGATGACGATCCCCGGACTCTGATCCAGCAAAGTGTCGGGGAAGAGTTCCATCAGCACGACGGCGTGGTGACGATCTTGATGTACTACCGTCGCAGGGCTTCGCCTAAGCACCGCTACAATATTATTGAGGACTATGGTGGAAGGGGGCACCGCACACGGCTAAGAATATGATCACGTGGATCAACTTGTGTCTCTATGGGGTGCCCCTGCCTCCGTATATAAAGGTTCAAGAGGGGGAGGCCGGCCGACCATCATAGGGCGCGCCAGGAGGAGTCCTACTCCCTCCGGGAGTAGGACTCCCCCCCTTTTCCTAGTTGGAATAGGATTCGTGAGGTGGGAAAAGAGAGAGAGAGAAGGAGGGGGGCGCCGGCCCCCTCTCTCCTTGTCCTATTCGGACTAGGGGTGGAGGGGCGCGCGACCCAGCCCTGGCCGCCTCTACTCTTCTTCCACTAAGGCCCACTAAGGTCCATATACCTCCCGGGGGGTTCCGGTAACCTCCCGGTACTCCGGTAAAATCCCGATTTCACCCGGAACACTTCCGATATCCAAATATAGGCTTCCAATATATCAATCTTTATGTCTCGACCATTTCGAGACTCCTCGTCATGTCCGTGATCACATCCGGGACTCCGAACAAACTTTGGTACATCAAAATGCATAAACTCATAATATAACTGTCATCGTAACCTTAAGCGTGCGGACCCTACGGGTTCGAGAACAATGTAGACATGACCGAGACACGTCTCCGGTCAATAACCAATAGCGGAACCTGGATGTTCATATTGGCTCCTACATATTCTACGAAGATCTTTTATCGGTCAGACCGCATAACAACATACGTTGTTCCCTTTGTCATCGGTATGTTACTTGCCCGAGATTCGATCGTCGGTATCCTATACCTAGTTCAATCTCGTTACCAGCAAGTCTCTTTACTTGTTCCGTAATCCATCATCCCGCAACTAACTCATTAGTCGCAATGCTTGCAAGGCTTATGTGATGTGCATTACCAAGAGGGCCCAGAGATACCTCTCCGACAATCGGAGTGACAAATCCTAATCTCGAAATACGCCAACCCAACATGTACCTTTGGAGACACCTGTAGAGCTCCTTTATAATCACCCAGTTACGTTGTGACATTTGGTAGCACACAAAGTGTTCCTCCGGCAAACGGGAGTTGCATAATCTCATAGTCATAGGAACATGTATAAGTCATGAAGAAAGCAATAGCAACATACTAAACGATTGGGTGCTAAGCTAATGGAATGGGTCATGTCAATCAGATCATTCAACTAATGATGTGATCCTGTTAATCAAACGACAACTCTTTGTCCATGGTTAGGAAACATAACCATCTTTGATTAACAAGCTAGTCTAGTAGAGGCATACTAGTGACACTCTGTTTGTCTATGTATTCACACATGTATTATGTTTCCGGTTAATACAATTCTAGCATGAATAATAAACTTTTATCATGATATATAAGGAAATAAATAATAACTTTATTATTGCCTCTAGGGCATATTTCCTTCAGGATGTCTATATGAGTGGGAGTTCATTGAATAATTTGATTAGATGAACTTAATTATCATGAACTTAGTCTAAAATCTTTACAATATGTCTTGTAGATCAAATGGCCCACGTTGTCCTCAACTTCAACGCGTTCCTAGAGAAAACCAAGCTGAAAGACGATGGCAGCAACTATACGGACTGGGTCCGGAACCTGAGGATCATCCTCATAGCTGCCAAGAAAGATTATGTCCTAGAAGCACTGCTAGGTGATGCACCTGTCGTAGAGAACCAAGACGTTATGAACGCTTGGCAGTCACGTGCTGATGATTACTCCCTCGTTCAGTGCGGCATGCTTTACAGCTTAGAACCGGGGCTCCAAAAGCGTTTTGAGAGACACGGAGCATATGAGATGTTCGAAGAGCTGAAAATGGTTTTTCAAGCTCATCTCCGACAAGTTCTTCAGCTGTAAGATGGAGGAAAATAGTTCTGTCAGTGAGCACATACTCAAAATGTCTGGGTTGCATAACCGCTTGACTCAGCTGAGAGTTAATCTCCCGGATGACGCGGTCATTGACAGAATCCTTCAGTCGCTTCCACCGAGCTACAAGAGCTTTGTGATGAACTTCAATATGCAGGGGATGGAAAAGACCATTCCTGAGGTATATTCAATGCTGAAATCAGCGGAGGTGGAAATAAAAAAGGAACATCAAGTGTTGATGGTGAATAAAACCACTAAGTTCAAGAAAGGCAAGGGTAAAAAGAACTTCAAGAAGGACGGCAAGGGAGTTGCCGCGCCCGGTAAGCAAGCTGCCGGGAAGAAGCCAAAGAATGGACCCAAGCCCGACACTGAGTGTTTTTATTGCAAGAGAAGTGGTCACTAGAAGCGGAACTGCCCCAAATACTTAGCGGACAAGAAGGCCGGCAACACTAAAGGTATATGTGATATACATGTAATTGATGTGTACCTTACCAGTACTCGTAGTAGCTCCTGGGTATTTGATACCGGTGCGGTTGCTCACATTTGTAACTCAAAGCAGGAGCTGTGGAATAAACGGAGACTGGCGAAGGACGAGGTGACGATGCGCGTCGGGAATGGTTCCAAGGTCGATGTGATCGCCGTCGGCACGCTGCCTCTACATTTACCTACGAGATTAGTTTTAAACCTCAATAATTGTTATTTAGTGCCAGCTTTGAGCATGAACATTGTATCAGGATCTCGTTTGATTCGAGATGGCTACTCATTTAAATCCAAGAATAATGGTTGTTCTATTTATATGAGAGATATGTTTTATGGTCATGCTCCGTTGGTGAATGGTTTATTCTTAATGAATCTCGAGCGTAATATTACACATATTCATAGTGTGAATACCAAAAGATGTAAGGTTGATAATGATAGTCCCACATACTTGTGGCACTGCCGCCTTGGTCACAAGGTGTCAAACACATGAAGAAGCTCCATGCAGATGGACTTTTAGAGTCTCTTGATTACGAATCATTTGACACGTGCAAACCATGCCTCATGGCTAAAATGACCAAGACTCCGTTCTCAGGAACAATGGAGCGAGCAACCAACTTATTGGAAATCATACATACTGATGTGTGCGGTCCAATGAGTGTTGAGGCTCGTGGTGGCTATCGTTATGTTCTCATCCTCACTGATGACTTGAGTAGATATGGGTATGTCTACTTAATGAAACACAAGTCTGAGACCTTTGAAAAGTTCAAGGAATTTCAGAGTGAGGTTGAGAATCAACGTGACAGGAAAATCAAGTTCTTGCGATCAGATCGTGGGCGAGAATACTTGAGTCACGAATTTGGCACACACTTAAGGAAATGTGGAATAGTTTCACAACTCACGCCGCCTGGAACACCTCAGCGTAATGGTGTGTCCGAATGTCGTAATCACACTCTATTGGATATGGTGCGATCTATGATGTCTCTTACCGATTTACCACTGTCATTTTGGGGCTATGCTTTAGAGACTGCCGCATTCACTTTAAATAGGGCTCCGTAGAAATCCGTTGAGACGACACCGTATGAATTATGGTTTGGGAAGAAACCTAAGCTGTCGTTTCTAAAAGTTTGGGGATGCGATGCTTATGTCAAGAAACTTCAACCTGAAAAGCTCGAACCCAAATCGGAAAAATGTGTCTTCATAGGATACCCTAAAGAAACTATTGGGTATACCTTCTACCTCAGATCCGAAGGCAAGATCTTTGCTGCCAAGAATGGGTCCTTTCTAGAGAAAGAGTTTCTCTCGAAAGAAATAAGTGGGAGGAAAGTAGAACTTGATGAAGTATTACCTCTTGAACCGGTTAGTGGCGCAGCTCAAGAAAATGTTCCTGAGGTGCCTGCACCGACTAGAGAGGTAGTTGATGATGATGATCATGAAACTTCAGATCAAGTTGCTACTGAACTTCGTAGGTCCACAAGGACACGTTCCGCACCAGAGTGGTACGGCAACCCTGTCTTGTAAATCATGTTGTTAGACAATGGTGAACCTTCGAACTATGAAGAAGCGATGGCGGGCCCGGATTTTGACAAATGGCTGGAAGCCATGAAATCCGAGATAGGATCCATGTATGAAAACGAAGTATGGATTTTGACTGACTTGCACAATGATTGGCGAGCCATAGAAAATAAATGGATCTTTAATAAGAAGACAGACGTGGATGGTAACGTAACCATCTATAAAGCTCGGCTTGTCGCTAAGGGTTATCGACAAGTTCAAGGGGTTGACTATGATGAGACTTTCTCACCCATAGCGAAGCTGAAGTCCGTCCGAATCATGTTAGCAATTGCCGCATTCTAGGATTATGAGATATGGCAAATGGACATCAAAACGGCATTCCTTAATGGTTTCCTTAAGGAAGAATTGTATATGATGCAGCCGGAAGGTTTTGTCGATCCTAAGAATACTGACAAGGTGTGCAAGCTCCAACGCTTGATTTATGGGCTGGTGCAAGCATCTCGGAGTTGGAACATTCGTTTTGATGAGATGATCAAAGCGTTTGGGTTTACGCAGACTTTTGGAGAAGCCTGCATTTACAAGAAAGTGAGTGGGAGCTCTGTAGCATTTCTCATATTGTATGTGGATGACATACTGTTGATGGGAAATGATATAGAATTCTTGGAAAGCATAAAGGCCTACTTGCACAAGTGTTTTTCAATGAAGGATCTTGGAGAAGCTGCTTATATATTAGGCATCAAGATCTATAGAGATAGATCGAGACGCCTCATTGGTCTTTCATAGAGTACGTACCTTGACAAGATATTGAAGAAGTTCAAAATGGATCAGTCAAAGAAGGGGTTCTTGCCTGTATTGCAAGGTACGAGATTGAGCACGGCTCAATGCCCGACCACGGCAGAAGATAGAGAAAAGATGAGTGTCGTCCCCTATGCCTCGGCCATAGGGTCTATCATGTATGCTATGCTGTGTACCAGACCTGATGTAAACCTTACCGTAAGTTTGGTAGGAAGGTACCAAAGTAATCCCGGCATGGAACACTAGACAGCGGTCAAGAATATCCTGAAGTACCTGAAAAGGACTAAGGATATGTTTCTCGTTTATGGAGGTGACGAAGAGCTCGTTGTAAAGGGTTACATCGATGCTAGCTTCGACACAGATCTGGATGACTCTAAGTCACAAACCGGATACGTGTATATTTTGAATGGTGGGGCAGTAAGCTGCTGCAGTTGCAAGCAAAGCGTTGTGGCGGGATCTACATGTGAAGCGGAGTACATGGCAGCCTCGGAGGCAGCACACGAAGTAGTCTGGGTGAAGGAGTTCATTACCGACCTAGGAGTCATACCCAATGCGTCGGGCCCGATGACTCTCTTCTGTGACAACACTGGAGCTATTGCCCTTGCCAAGGAGCCCAGGTTTCACAGGAAGACCAGGCATATCAAGCGTCGCTTCAACTCCATTCGTGAAAGTGTTCAAAATGGAGACATAGAGATTTGTAAAGTACATACGGACCTGAATGTGGCAGATCCGTTGACTAAACCTCTCCCTAGAGCAAAACATGATCAACACCAGAACTGCATGGGTGTTCGATTCATCACAATGTAACTAGACTATTGACTCTAGTGCAAGTGGGAGACTGTTGGAAATATGCCCTAGAGGCAATAATAAAATGGTTATTATTATATTTCTTTGTTCATGATAATTGTCTATTGTTCATGCTATAATTGTGTTATCCGGAAATCGTAATACATGTGTGAATACATAGACCACAACACGTCCCTAGTGGGCCTCTAGTTGACTAGCTTGTTGATCAAAAGATAGTCATGGTTTCTTGACTATGGACATTGGATGCCATTGATAACGGGATCACATCATTAGGAGAATGATGTGATGGACAAGACCCAATCCTAAGCATAGCTCAAAGATCGTGTAGTTCGTTTGCTGTAGCTTTTTCGAATGTCAAGTATCATTTCCTTAGACCATGAGATTGTGCAACTCCCAGATACCGTAGGAGTGCCTTGGGTGTGCCAAACGTCACAACGTAACTAGGTGACTATAAAGGTACACTACAGGTATCTCCGAAAGTGTCTGTTGGGTTGGCACGAATCAAGACTGGGATTTGTCACTCCGTATGACGGAGAGGTATCTCTGGGCCCACTCGGTAATGCATCACCATAATGAGCTCAATGTTACCAAGTGGTTGATCACGGGATCATGCATTACGGCACGAGTAAAGTGACTTGCCGGTAACGAGATTGAACGAGGTATTGGGATACCGACGATCGAGTCTCGGGCAAGTAACGTACCGATTGACAAAGGGAATTGTATATGGATTGATTGAATCCTCGACATCATGGTTCATCCGATGAGATCATCTGGAGCATGTGGGAGCCAACATGGGTATCCAGATCCCGCTGTTGGTTATTGACCGGAGAGGCGTCTCGGTCATGTCTGCATGTCTCCCGAACCCGTAGGGTCTACACACTTAAGGTTTGGTGACGCTAGGGTTGTAGAGATATTAGTATGCAGTAACCCGAAAGTTGTTCGGAGTCCCATATGAGATCCCGGACGTCACGAGGAGTTCTGGAATGGTCCGGAGGTAAATATTTATATATAGGAAGTCCAGTTTCAGCCATCGGGAAAGTTTCGGGGGTCGCCGGTATTGTACCGGGACCACGGGAAGGGTCCCGGGGGTCCACCGGGTGGGGCCACCTATCCCGGAGGGCCCCATGGGCTGAATTGGGAGGGGAACCAGCCCCTAGCGGGCTGGTGCGCCCCCCCTTGGGCCTCCCCTGCGCCTAGGGTTGGGAAACCCTAGGGGTGGGGGTGCCCCCCACTTGGCTTGGGGGGGGGGGAAGCCACCCCTTGGCCACCGCCCCCTTGGAGATCCATCTCCTAGGGCCGGCGCCCCCAAGGCCCCTATATAAAGAGGGGGGGGGAGGGAGGGCAGCCGCACCCCTTGCTCTTGGCGCCTCCCTCTCCCTCCGTAACACCTCTCCTCCCCGCTTGCGCTTGGCGAAGCCCTGCCGGGATCCTGCTGCATCCACCACCACGCCATCGTGCTGCTGGATCTTCATCAACCTCTCCTTTCCCCTTGCTGGATCAAGTTGGAGGAGACGTCTTCCCAACCGTACGTGTGTTGAACGCGGAGGTGCCGTCTGTTCGGCACTAGGTCATCGGTGATTTGGATCACGTCGAGTACGACTCCATCAACCCCGTTCTTTTGAACGCTTCCGCGCGCGATCTACAAGGGTATGTAGATGCACTCCTCTCTCCCTCGTTGCTAGATGACTCCATAGATTGATCTTGGTGATGCGTAGAAAATTTTAAAATTCTGCTATGTTCCCCAACAGGTTCTCTGTTGCAAGAGTCGCCACAACAAACGCACAATCAGTCTCTAAAATAATAGGATTGTGGAGAGGTATACCTATGTATAGACCAGCAATGCATGCCCTTAGCTCTGCTTCATCCACACTTTGACACAATCCAATGAAGTCCCAAGAAGAGACAATGACTTCCCCAGCCGCATTCCTAACCACCACACCGACACTTGCTTCTCTGATGCTCTCTACAAAGCTTGCGTCAACATTAATCTTTAAAAAACTAGTTGGTGGGGGAGTCCAATCCGCCTTAGCTCCCACATTATCAGGTGCCCATCTTAATCCATCCATTGGACCTTTTCCTTTATTTTTCAAATCTCCTGGAGGCAATGAGTGATATGCGGCATAAGACGCCCAATAATTCTCCACAAAGCTAGCAGAAACTGTTATTGATTCTGTTGGGAATATTACTATTGGGCGTAAACCGGCCTATGTGGGCCGGGTTAACTTCATCAGTAACTCAAGAGTGTTAAAGCCCAAGAAGATAGATGAGGGCCCGAGGCCCGTAGTCGGTTTAAGACTTGTAGCCGTAAACCGACATCTGTATGTAAACTTGTATTGTAAGATAGGAATAAGGAGAGACCAACCCGGATACGAATATGAACCGGTGTTAGGACTCTGTGAACCGACGGGCGTCACCCGTGTATATAAGGGGACGACCCGGCGGCGGTTCAAGAGGACAGACAACAACTCGAGACTTAGGCGAAGCTTGTTTGCTCCCTAGTCATCGAAACCCCATCAATTCCATCACAACTAGACGTAGGCTTTTACCTTCATCGAAGGGGCCGAACTAGTATAAACTCTCTTGCGTCCCTGTGTCCGCTTTAACCCCTTCAAGCTAACCCGTTGCGATGGCTCCACGACTAAGTCCTTTCACGAGGACATCTTCCGTGACAAAACCATGACAGTTGGCGCCCACCGTGGGGCTATCACACGATGGTTTCAAGTTCTTGGAGGGCCGCTTTGAAGGACTCGAGGGCTACGCTGTGGGCCGGATGACTAAAGAGTCGTCGCGGCAAGCTCTACATCGACGATGCAGGCTGGGGCCCTGAGGCCGGCTCAGTTGAGTACGGGTACCGGGTCCCCTTTGGTGGCATACACGTTTTCATCGGCAAGATCGGTGAACCGGGCCCTGAGCCGGACATCTGCACCGACCCTGTCGAAACGGCTCAGCGTGCGCGATCCGCCCGGGTTAAACCAGCTGTGAAGCGTGCCTTCATGGGAGTCATCCACGGAGGAAGTTATGAGGATGGATCGGAATCTCGCGGCGAGACCGTCGTTTATTCTGGCGATGAGTCATCAGCCGGAGAAACCGAATCTATATATCAGCTACAAGATGGCCGGATTGGGGGCTGTTCCGATGGCGACAGTATTCTGAACCCCTCTGATCTACCCAACCGAGTTGGAATATTCATGGCCGGCACACAAGCATCGCTTCATTCTTCGACCGCTGCGCCAATAACCTCTGATTCAGTAGCGGCGACGGCTGCCGGGGCAGGAGGCTCTGTACGCCCGCCGGCTCAAGTCCTATCAGATCTATTTGATGCATTGGCTCTGCTTATGGCATAAGCTAACCCGACGGATCAGGACATCCACAACGCGGAGATTGCAAAGGTGAAGGAACAGATCACCCAGGCCAAGGCGGACGTGGCAGCTGAGAATGCCAAGATGACCGCTGAACGGGCCGCTTTAGAGGCACAAGCCTACAGGCTCATGTTGGACCAGAACGCGTCGCATGAAGTCATGAAGAGGAAGTACCGATCCCGTTTGCCTTCGGTTTTTGAGGCCAGAGACCTTTTCAACACCCCAGGAGCAGGAACCAGTAATCCGCTGGAGGTAAACCGGGCGGAAGCTCCTGGGACCGGTACGCCGGTTCAGCCCCGTCTGATGGATCTGCCTCGTCAAAACACTGTTATACCTCAGGCTGTTTCAACACCTCTGGGTCACTACGCCAACCCGATGGACAATCTCGTTGCCGCTGCTGCACGGCTGGAGGCCATTCCAATTGAAGGTGACTCGCCACAGGCGGTAGAGACGCGACGGGTCAAGGAGCTTCTTAGGACAGCTTTGGTCCAACAGGAAGCATACTCGTACAGCCGCGACCGGATCCACTCGATCCCTCGTCCAAGCCGGAGCTATAGCAGGCATATGGATGAACCGGCAGTGTCAAGTAATGAACGACGTGGAGCACCCCGCGGAAACAACCCGGCGGGTGGTGCTGATAACGCTCAGGAAGTGGTAGACCGGGCCCGAGTGCGCAGGGAGGCCGAGTTAGCCGCACAGTATCAGGCTCGGCAGCTTACGCCGGTTCGTCCAACTATCTCGGTCGAGCCTGGTGTTACTTCTAGTTCTTTGGGGTGCCTTGCCTTGTCCCAGCTTTACGCAATGTGCGCCCGCCCAAGGATTTCAAAGGCCCGCGCAAGGTACCAAATTACACGGCGGATCAACCTCCAGAGACATGGGTGGAGAGCTATGAGATGGCCATGGAGATGCTCGATGTGGATGATGCGGCATGTGCGAAATACTTCACCATGATGCTTGAAGGAACGGCCCGTACTTGGTTAAAAAGCTTACCGGGCAGTTCTATCAGTTCATGGGACCAATTACGAGCCCGGTTTATCAGTAATTTCAAGGATACATGTAAGCAGCCTATGTTGATAGTGGACTTAGCTGCCTGCGTCCAGGAGGAAGGAGAATCGACGACTCATTGGGTGCGCCGGGTCTCACAAGTGTTGCATTCATCAGACCGCATCAACGCTGACACTGCAGTCATAACCCTAGAAGGCAACTGCCGGTTTGGCCCCCTAAAGCTGAAGTTGGGACGGATGAAGCGCCATTGCACTGACATGGGGACCCTCATGGCTACTTTGGTAAAGTATGCTGATTCTGATAGTACCAAGGACCCCGAGTCTGATGATGACAAGGCAGGGAAGGGAAAGAGGAACGTCAACTCCAAAGGTCAGCAACATCACTCGGCAGGCAATGGTAGCGGAGGCAAGCGTAAAGCGGATGGTAACATGGACTTTGTGGCTAATACCAACGCATAGGACAAGGACCAGCGACGCAAGGGTAAACCGCCAAATCGCAGTGGGGCGCCCAACCCTAACCCGGACCGCCTAAATTACCTACTGAACCAGCCCTGTCCAAGACATGGGACGAAGGAGGTGCCAGCAAACCACCTTTGGAAGGATTGCTACATTATGCAAGAGTTCAAGAATTCTAACGCTTTCCGGTATGATCACGGCTCCGGCGGTGGCTCAGGATCTGGGCCGGATTACGGTGGAGGAAATTCCGGTTCAAGATTTAATGGTAATCCGGGCGGACATAACAATCAAAATAATCAAAATAACCAGGGTGGTTACAACCAGCAGCAGCAACAGTCGGGTTACCGGAGCAACCCAAAACAGTTGAATAGTGGGCAGTACCATGTCTTCACCACTAGCTTGGACAAGCGAGACCAGAAGGTTCAGAAGCGGGCAGTCAACTTTGTTGAACCGGCCGTGCCCGTTACTTACGCTGGTCTGAGCAGCCAATCATATGGAGCAGAGAGGATCACCCACCTCGGGTTGATAACCCGGGTCAGCTAGCATTGGTGGTGGCGCCTCAGGTGGGAGGTTATAAGTTCACCAAGGTACTCATGGATGGAGGGAGCAGCATTAATATCTTGTACTATGAGACCTTCCGTCGTATGGGACTAACAGATAAAAATCTCAAACCGTCCAATACGGTGTTCCATGGTGTGGTACCTGGCAAGTCAGCATATCCTGTTGGTAAGATAGCTCTGGAAGTGGCCTTTGACGTTTGAAGTGGTGAAAATCCGAAGTCCATATCACGCCCTGTTTGGGCGACCGGCCTACGCCAAGTTTATGGCACGACCCTGTTATGTGTATTTGCAGCTCAAGATGCCGGGTCACAAGGGGACAATAACGGTTCACGGAAGCCGTAAAATCGCTTTGGAGTGCGAGGAAGGAGATGCGGCCTACGCAGAGTCGGTTTGTGCCACCGAGGAGCTGAAGTATTATACGGACAATGTTGATCCGGCGGACATGACTCCATTAAAGAAGCCAACTACGGAGCATGATCCGGCCCTGAAGTTCAAATCGGCAGCTGAAACTAAGCTTGTTGACTTCGTGCCTGGCGATTCATCCAAGCAGTTCAGCATCAGTGCCAACTTGGATCCGAAATAGGAAAGCGCGCTCATCGAGTTCATCCGTGAGAATCGGGACATTTTTGCATGGAAGCCCTCTGACATGCCAGGTGTACCGAGGCAACTCACTGAGCACACCCTTAATGTGGATCCTAAATACAAACCGGTGAAATAGTTCCTCCGCCAGTTTAACAAAGAAAGACGCAAGGCGATTGGAGAAGAGGTAGCCAGGCTCTTAGTAGCTGGCTTTATTATTGAAGTTTTCCACCCTGAGTGGCTTGCCAATCCGGTGCTGGTCCTTAAGAAAAACGGCACCTGGCTCATGTGTGTGGATTACACAGATCTTAATAAGGCTTGTCCAGCAGATCCTTTTGCCCTCCCCCGTATTGATCAAATTATTAATGCTACGGCGGGTTGTGAGCATTTGAGTTTTTTGGATGCATATTCTGGCTATCATCAGATCAAAATGGCAGTTAAGGACCAGGAGAAGACGACATTCATAACTCCCTTTGGAGCCTTCTGCTATGTGTCTATGCCCTTTGGGCTCAAGAGTGCCCAGGCAACTTATCAACGGTGTGTACAAAATTGTCTTCACAAGCAGATTGGCCGTAATGTACATGCTTACGTGGATGATATCGTGGTTAAGTCAAGGGAGAAGGAGACTCTGGTTGACGACTTGAAGGAAACCTTTGATAACCTAAGGACGTACAAGATGATGCTTAATCCGGCCAAGTGTGTCGTTGGTGTACCGGCAGGCAAGTTATTGGGTTTTCTGGTGTCCAACAGGGGAATTGAGGCTAATCCAGAGAAGATCACATCCATCACCTCCCTGGCTAAACCGAACTGTATCAATGATGTTCAACGCCTGGCAGGCCGGATTGCCGCGTTAAGCCGGTTTATCAGCCGCCTTGGTGAGAAGGCAATCCCTTTGTATCAGATGTTGAAGAAGACGGATCAATTCGTCTGGAGTTCTGCTGCTGATAAAGCATTTGAGGACTTAAAGCGGCAATTGGCCAATCCACCTGTGCTCGCCGCTCCCATTGACAAGGAGCCGTTGCTGCTATATGTTGTTGCTAATGCTCGTGCGGTCAGTGTGGCTATTGTGGTGGAGCGAAAAGAGGCAGGCAAGGAGCATCCGGTTCAACGTCCGGTCTATTATATCAGCGAGGTACTCATTGAGTCCAAGCAAAGGTATCCGCATTGGCAGAAGCTGGTATATGGAGTTTTTATGGCAAGCCGGAAGCTTAAGCAATACTTGCAAGGGCACCCCATTACGGTGGTCAGTTCTGCTCCCTTGGGGGATATCATCCAGAACCGGGAAGCGACTGGCCGGATGCCAAGTGGGCTATAGAGCTTGGGCCGCACGGGTTGAAGTATGTGCCTCGGACGGCGGTTAAGTCTCAAGCACTTGTTGATTTCATCAATGATTGGACGGAACTGTAAGCACCTGAAGAAAAGCCGGATCACACATATTGGACCATCCATTTTGACGGATCCAGGCAATTGGAAGGCTCGGGGGCTGGAGTCGTATTAACTTCCCCATGAGGTGATAAGTTTTGTTACGTTCTCCGCTTAATGTTCCCTTGTACTAACAATGCAGCTAAGTATGAAGCCTTGCTCCATGGTCTCCGGATGGCTAAGGAGATGAATCTAAGTCGAGTTAAGTGCTTCGGTGACTCGGACCTCGTGGCTCAACAAGTGTCTGGCACTTGGGATTCCAAGGACCCACTCATGGCAGCATATCGTCATGAGGTGGATACTGTTCCAGGTCACTTTAAAGGCTATCAGGTGGACCACGTGGACCGACGGAAGAATGAAGCGGCGGACACTTTAAGCCGGCTGGGCTCTCAGCGCAAACCGGTCCCGCCCAATGTTTTTCTGGATGTGCTGCACAACCTGTCGGTCAAGCTCCCTGGTGAAGCGGATTTGGCTATTCCTGATCCGGAGGCTCAATTGGTGGCAGCTCTTCATGTCATTCCGGATTGGATGCTTCCTTACCTGGCGCACATGAACCAGGGCGAGTTACCAGAGGATGAGACTCTGGCCCGACAGATAATCCGGCGGTCCAAGTCCATGACTATTGTCAATGGCGAGTTGCATCATTGCAGTGTATCAGGGGCGTTTCAACGCTGTGTGTCTCCTGAAGAAGGCTGTGAAATTTTGTGTGAGATCCACGAAGGAGATTGTGGTCACCACGCCGGTTCAAAATCTTTGGTGGCTAAAGCGTTCCGCCATGGCTTCTATTGGTTAACTGCTCATGTTGATGCGGAGGATCTGGTCAAACGATGTGATGGTTGCCAAAAGTTTTCAAGACGTGCTCATGTGCCGACTCAAGAACTGAGAATGATTCCAATTACTTGGCCGTTTGCGACTTGGGGGATGGATATGGTTGGGCCTTTCAAAAGGTCCAAAGATAAGAAGACCCACCTCCTCGTGGCGGTTGACAAGTTTACAAAGTGGGTGGAGGCAGAACCTGTTAGCAAGTGTGATGCGGCCACGGCGGTTCAGTTCATCAAAAAAGTGATTTTCCGGTTTGGCTTTCCACACAGTATCATCACAGATAATGGTACCAGTTTGTCCAAGGGTGCCATGAAGGAGTTCTGCGAACGGGAGCACATCCGGCTTGACGTTTCATCAGTGGCACACCCACAGTCCAATGGTCAAGCAGAAAGGGCTAATCAAGAGATCTTGAGAGGCATCAAGCCCCGGCTTATGGTTCCTTTGCAGAGAACACCGGGTTGTTGGGTAGAAGAGTTACCATCTGTGTTATGGAGCATCAATACTACACCCAATAGATCAACATGATACACACCGTTCTTCATGGTCTACAGAGCAGAGGCGGTTCTCCCCAGTGATATCCGTCATGACTCACCTCGTGTGGCGGCTTATGTTGAAGCGGACAACGAGACAGCACGGCAAGACGCTTTGGACCTGTTGGATGAAGAACGTGACATAGCAGCCGTCCGCTCGGCGATTTACCAACAGGATCTTCGTCGTTATCACAGTCGCCGAGTCAGAACCAGAACCTTTCAGGAAGGAGATTTGGTGCTTCGGCTCATCCAAGATCAGACTGATATGCATAAGCTATCCCCACCTTGGGAGGGACCTTTCGTGGTCAGCAAGAATCTGCACAACGGGTCATACTATCTGATCGATATTCGAGAGCATAAAGACTCACGTACATCAGAGGAGGAGACCAACAGGCCGTGGAACATAGCTCATCTTCGGCCTTACTATACCGGAGCCATTGGCTCTACTTATGTACATATTATGACAATGTATATATTATGATTCATACAGTAAACCGGAACCTCAGCTAAAGCGGGGTATCTATTCTTTTACATCATGTGTGGTTACACAGAGTGATTCTGTCTTAAAGCGGCCTCCGGTTTACCCCTTGAATTTGCTTTGTAAAAAAAACAAAGCTTTATAATATCACCTGGGGGCTTGGTCGTATCCGAACCAATGCAACACCTTTTGATAGGCGAAAGCCACCAGATCACTTGGGGACATGGTCAAGTCTGAACCAGTCACGCCTCTTGATCGGCCTAAGGCCACAGAATCACTTGGGGGCTTGGTCGAACCCGAACCATTGCCACGCCTCTTGATCGGCATAAATGCCATAGTTTCATTTGGGGACCTGGCTGACTTGAACCATAGCTACACCTATCGGGAGCTTGGTCGTGTCCGACCATGGTAACGCCATCTGATCGGCTCAAATAAGCCTCTTTTTGCAAACGGTTTTATCATTGCCTTTGCTTCACAATTTTCTTTGATAGATATTTCTTTCTTTTTGTTGCATTTTTTAAACCGGCAAAGTTTTAAACCGGTTCAAACTGTCAATTGACGGAACACGGTCCATTTTTAATCCGGAGACTATTTGCTCGGTTTGATTTCTATTCACATCTCGAAATAACACGGTGTTTATCATAACCCGGCACGGTTTACATGGTAAACCGGCATTACATACACAGGAGCTACTTTCTCCTTCGACGGTATAGGTTTATATACCTCCGTTTCAAGATTGGCAACACCAGCTTCATGCCCAACGATGGCAGGTAGTTTGTATCACAAGATTTGATCATATACCTAAATTTCATTGCATATATATACAAAGATCATAATCCGGCTGGCGGTACAACCGCCTTGGCAGTTTAAGATTTTGTGATTGCAGGAAAAATAGATTGAAGGTTTTGATCATTCAAAAGAGGTGTAAGTACCAGTACCTATGCACGAAGGCATCTCAAAAGCAAGAGTATTGGCTATCCTATTACAAGGCAACATGGTGCCCAAATAAGATCATTGTTTCTTTTCGGCGGAATATAAAAGACAAGCAATTTAAACCGGCCTCTGGTTCAAACTTCATCGCCGACCTGGTCTGATGGTTGCGGGTCATCTTGCGCTGCTTCAGCTTCTGCTTCCCTACCTAGTGGCTGGAAATCAACAGTTGTCCAGTCGATTCCCATTAAGGCTTGAAAGACAGCTTCATCATGGATCAGCAACGACGGTTCAATATCAGGAGCATAAGTATGCTTACGGATTGGAGGGATCAGATTCTCCGCTTCAGGAGTTGGTGCAGCCACTCGTTTGTTCTGGTTGTCATATTGGGCTTGATAATAAGACAAGTCTGCCTCTTCCACCAATTGACAAGCTAGAGGGCGCACCTCCCGGTTTATCGCTCTTAGGTCCTCCTCATTGAATTCTGAGCCATCTTCCTTCAAGTGGGGGTAGCCTTGAGCCGCTTCAACAGGATCAAAATCCAGCACCCACGCTTTTGCCCGGATTAAGGCATTGATAGCACCGGTTCGAGCAGCAGATTTTTTCAGCTCTTCAACCCGGGCAGGAAGCATAGACAGTCTTTTCAGGGTGTCTTGAATCAAGGTGGGCGCCGGGTTGTTGTGGGACGCAGTTGAGATGATCCGCTGCACGCCAGTATACAATTGCTCTATCAATGTGTAGGCAGCCTTCAACTTCTTCTGCACATCTGACCCCAAGTGACCAATGCGTGTCCCTACCACATTACAAAGGATTCACAAACCGGACACATCATAAGAAGGCCAAGTTACTACAGAAGTCAAGAAAGCTTACCAAAGATGGCGGCAGTCATGGCATGCACTTGATGCTTTACGCTGGTCAGTTCATCTACCACCGGTTTAAGTGCGTCTTCAGCATTTTCAACTCGCTTAGTCAAAGCGGCCTTCTCAATAGCCTAGTCCGCTCGCTCTTTCTTGAAGTCTTTCTTAAGCTGTTCCATGACGCTTAAGGCGCTGGTCAACTCCTCTTTTGCTTTTAAGGTTTCAGTCTGTTGGGACTTCAGATTTTCTTGGAGATCGGCGACTTGATTTTCTTTTGTCTTCAGCTCAGCCTGCATATAGACAGTTATATGATTCAGCAAGCAGTGCAATAATTGAAGTACCAACCACATAACAAGTTATGCACTTGGCCCTTCGGGGCTAATGCCTATTTGATCTTCATCTTTCACTTGATTATAAAGTCCCAAGATCAATACAAGTATTCAACTTGGCACTTGGGGGCTAATGGCTATTTGCTCGAATAAATTCTGATGCTGCAATCTCAATTACTTAAAGTCCCGGTTTAACTACACTAAGTTGAACCGGCCCTTGGGGGCTACATCAGTGAATTCCGAAGCATTGGGATTTATATTAGCAAGTCCCGGTTTGAATGAAGATTCTAAACCGGCCCTTGGGGGCTAGGAGAGTTAACAAGATTGAAATATCCAAAAGCACATGAAAGTTACCTCAAATTTTTCTTTCATCATATTCACTAGACCAGCTTCATAATCACGGCTGGTATACAGCCGGCTCAGGTAGACGGAATGAAGATCTTGGGCATTCAGAGCAGCATAGGTCGCCAAGTCAATGTTCCACTTGCCTTTGCCCATGGCAGCAAATTCTTCTTTGGCGGTATGCTTGGATAAAACAACAGGATTGCTGGGCTCTGTACGGCCATGTTCCAAGGTGATGTACCAGAAATATTATGATAAGTATAGCTTACCCGAGCACCGTTTTAAGCGGTGGCAACTGAGTAGCCGATGACTCGCCAGAGGATGAGTGGGAAGTAACCTGATAATCGGAGTCAGATGGATTAAGAGGTTGAAAAAAACAGCCCGCTTTAGGACAAGCACTGACAAGCAAATTAGAGACCTCTGAACGGCGTTTCCGAACCGGACTGTTCGGTAAACCGGCGGAGGTAACTACCTGGCCGCTGTGCCGGGTTGTGCGGCGAGCTTCGTGCTGTTGGGTCTTCATAAGAAATTTGGGATCCAAGTAAGCAAGAGGATGAGAAAATTTAACCTTCCGGTTTGCCTGACGGATTTTTAGTGAAGGCAAAGGGTTTGAATCGGAAGAGAGAGTAATTACCTCTACAGCATCAGCATGGCTGGCTTCGGCATCATCCTGAAAAATATCATCATCAATAAGTCGTGTGGAAAATAAGCCAAGTGAGTCAAGCTCTACCTCAAGGTCTGCTGGATTACCCACATCATCATCAGCGGCCGGATCAGAAGAGGCAGTGGTTTTCTTCTTATGAGCAGGCCGTTTCACGACTTTAGTCTTTGGCCGGGTTGGTTTCCGGTTTGTCTGTTTTTTCTGGCTTCTCCTGTGAAGTTTCTTGCTCCAAAACGGATCATTGCCCTGTTTAAACAGACATTGATATTAAACAATGACCAGATATATCAATAACAGGTTCAGTAAAAAGAAAAATCAAACTCTTACAGCTGGCGGTTTGTTGGTGGCACAGAAGGGAAGCAGGCCGGTTCGAGCACAGATGTGTTCCGGTTCATTCAGCATTTTATTCACAGCCTCTGTGATTTCTTCGTCGGTGGTGAGCTGGATGTTAGCATGTCGCAGTGGGTCATCAACACTGCCAGTATACTCGCACATCAAACCGGAGCGCTGACTAAGGGGCAGTATGCTCCATGATATCCAACAACGAGCGAGATCAACCCTTGTTAAACCGTTGGCCATGAAGGCTCTGAGCTTGGACAGTTGAGGAGCGTATTTGCTTCTCTCCTGGGCAGTCAACCTTTGCGGAAAGGGGTGTGTATTGCTAAGCCGCTCCGGACGAAAGCCAGGCAAAGGATTTTCATCAGCAGGGGAGGTGTCTTTGCAATAGAACCATGTTTGATTCCACTCTTTGGGGTGGCTGTGCAGTTTGGCGTGAGGGTATGTGACCTCTTTTCTTTTCTGAATTGCCACACCACCCAATTCCGTATTAGAACCGTCAGTAAACTCAGTGCGGCGGTTTAGATGGAAACAGTCTTTGAACAACTCAACTGCGGGCTCCTCTTGAAAGAACACCTCACAGAGCACTTGGAAGTGACACATGTTTGTAACAGAGTTGGGGCCAGTGTCTTGTGGGCGGAGTTGAAAATTGGCTAAAACGTTCCGGTAAAATTTAGAACCGGGCGGCTTAAAGCCCCAGGCTAAGTGATCTACGAAAACGACGACCTCTCCTTCTTGAGGTGTGGGAGGGCATTCTTTGCCAGTGACCCTCCAATGGATGGTGTTTTTGCTGCCTAAAGCACCGATCAGGACTAAATTGTTCAGTTGAGTCTCTGTGACGCGAGAAGGAACCCAGTTGCACTCATATACTTGCTTGGCCATGATGAAATCTACAAGATAGGTGATTTCGGTTCAAGAATGCATTGATTAAAGTACACTGGTATGTACAATGTTAAACCGGAGACAACTCTATCTAAACCAGAGTTTTATGAAGCAACAGCATCTGGCGATTCAACAAGGGGACTAATGGTATATACCGGTTTGTTAATTTTTTCTACACCAAGTTAAACCGCCGGATCTAAGCATTGAAACAGTTGAGATTGCGGATGGGTAAGTGTACAGAAACAGATTTCACAAGATTTGTCTACAGCGATGGATCTGAAGCAAGTTCAGAAAAGAAGGAAAATATTCAAAAGCTCAAAGCAGAACAGTATTGAATCAATGGGCGGAAATATATGTGAGATCTATGGTTTTAGGCATGAAACTAAAGGCGGATACTAAAAGTTATCACTACACAGAGAAGGGATTCACAGATGCATCCAGGAGCTAGCATATGAACATGAACAGGTGATGAACGCAGAAAGAACATGAAACCCTAGAACAGATCTATGTTGAGAAGAGCAGAAGACCTGCCAGAGCTGAGGAAGATGCGAAAGGTCGCCGCAGTTTTCTGGTACGCTCAGGTTGATGCAGCGGCCAAAGTCAATGCAGAAGACGACGACGGCGGCGGAGCTCTGAGACTGGCGACACGAGGAAGACGAAGAGGAAAGGCACGAAGGGGAGAAAAGAAATGACCCTTCGGCCCTATTTATAAGGCAAAAAGACATGTGTCAGGCGCGTGAATCCAGGAACCGAAAATTTCGGAAGCGGAGCTGTCGCCTCGGTTGTTGTGAGTTTATTAAACAAGGAGATATCATGGATATTTTCTTTATGACAGATGACGTCACCTCGGCTTACAGCAGCTGGAAAGGATGACATCATGGTGGTTCAGCAACTACGAGAAGATGTTGAAGATGAAGATTTTGCTAAGGATTGACATGAACCCGTTCAAATCATTATGGGGCCTAATGTTGGGAATATTACTATTGGGCGTAAACCGGCCTATGTGGGCCGGGTTAACTTCATCAGTAACTCAAGAGTGTTAAAGCCCAAGAAGATAGATGAGGGCCTGAGGCCCGTAGTCGGTTTAAGACTTGTAGCCGTAAACCGGCATCTGTATGTAAACTTGTATTGTAAGATAGGAATAAGGAGAGACCAACCCGGATACGAATATGAACCGCTGTTAGGACTCTGTGAACCGATGGGCGTCACCCGTGTATATAAGGGGACGACCCGGCGGCGGTTCAGGAGGACAGACAACAACTCGAGACTTAGGCGAAGCTTGTTTGCTCCCTAGTCATCGAAACCCCATCAATTCCATCACAACTAGACGTAGGCTTTTACCTTCATCGAAGGGGCCGAACTAGTATAAACTCTCTTGCGTCCCTGTGTCCGCTTTAACCCCTTCAAGCTAACCCGTTGCGATGGCTCCACGACTAAGTCCTTTCACGAGGACATCTGCCGTGACAAAACCACGACAGATTCCTTTCTTTTACCAAATATCAAGTCATTTCTCAAATGCCATGCTCTCCATAAAATGAAAATAATTTGGCCGTGCATGACATGCCTCAATTGACTTAGGAGAACAATAAACCAATCAAACCCTGTATATCTGAAGACATTCTCTGTAGGTAACTCCCAAATGTCCCTCATGGCCATCCGCAAAGCAACCGCCTTCGGACACCTAAGAAGCGCATGAAAAGTACTTTCATCCTCCATTCCACAAATAGTGCACATCGTAACAGAAGTTTGGTGATGCAGCACTCTATTAACCTGGACAGCCAAGCTATTAGTTGCAACCCTCCACGCAAAAATGCGAATCTTCTGAGGGACATTAGCCTTCCAGATGACATCCCAGATTTTCCTCTCCCCCAACACAACCTCACTACATTGACCCTCATCCTCTTTTTTATCCTTCAATGTAAGCGCAAGCTTGTACGCACTTTTAACCGAGAACATCCCATTTTTTTCAAAATGCCAAGCAACAAAATCACCATCCCCGTTTGATTGCATACGTAACCTCAAAATCTCCTCCGCATCATATGGATAAAACAAATGCCTAACCATATTTTCATCCCACCTCCTAGGACCGCTCAGCATCAAGTCTGATACCCATTTGACTCTTGTCCTGTTCTTTCTGGCAGTAATTTTAAGTCCAGAAGATCTTGGGAGCCAGTTATCTCTCCAGATATTAATATTAGTCCCATCACACACTCTCCAAATGACTCCGGATTTAAGCAAATCCAATCCATGCAGAATACCTTGCCAAGTAAGAGAAGCTGACTGCGGGAAAACCGTATCAAGGATATGTCCCTGGGGATAATATTTTGCCTTAATCACTTTAGCGCATAGAGATTCAGGATTAACCACCAACCTCCAAGCCTGCTTCGCTAGCAGAGCCTGGTTAAATAATCTAAGATCCCGGAATCCCATCCCACCCACACCTTTAGGCTTAGTCATCTTATCCCAAGCCAGCCAATGAGTCTTCCTCCTATTCTCCTCGTCACCCCACCAGAAATTCCTTATGATATGAGACAACTCCTCGCAGAGTGATGCCGGAAATTTAAAAATACCCATTGCGTACACTGGAAGAGCCTGCAGGACATATTTAATCAAAGTTTCTTTCGCCCCACGCGAGGCATATTTTTCTATCCAGTCCGATAAAATTTTGAGGGCTTTTTCCTTAGTGGATTGAAATTTACCAGCCTTCATTCTCCCTTGTGGCACCGGGAGCCCAAGATATTTATCCTCAAATCCCTCTGAGGTAATGCTTAGAATTACAATAACAGCCACTTGGACCTCCATAGTACAATTCTTGCCGAACAAGATTGAGCATTTATCAGGGCTCACCAGCTGACCTGTCCCCTTCTCATAAGTCGCAATAATATTTTTGATTGCCAAGGCTTGCTCACTGGACCCCTTGAAAAATAAAAGACAATCATCGGCAAACAAGAGATGTGAAATACCCGGGGCCTGTCTATTAACCTTGAACTCCAGAAGAGATCCTCTAGTACACGCATTCTGTAACAACAAAGAAAGAGCTTCGGCCACAAATAAGAATAAGTATGGTGAGATAGGGTCCCCTTGCCTGATGCCACATGATGGCGAGAACGACTCCAAGAGCTGGCCATTGAAGTGTACTGAAAATTTCACTGAAGTAACACAGACCATAATCCATTTTATCCATCCTGATGCAAACCCCAACGTGCTCAACATACACTTCAAAAAATTCCAATCCACTCTATCATATGCCTTGGCAAGGTCCAATTTATAAGCACAGAATTCACCCCGTCCATCCTTCAGAGTACTTAACGAATGCATACACTCAAACGCAATAAGAGCATTATCAGATATCAATCTCCCAGGGATAAAGGCACTTTGGGTTGGAGAAATCATTCCATCAAGATGCGGTCTCAATCTGTTCACAAGGCACTTAGATATAACTTTATAAATAACATTACACAGACTGATAGGCCGGAAGTCTTTGATCGCTTGGGGATTTTTCACCTTAGGAATAAGAACAATCACCGTATCATTTACACCCTCCGGCATTATACCTGTATCAAAAAACTTTTTAATCGCACGAATAATATCCTCCTTCAGCACTCCCCAATTCCTTTGAAAAAACCTTGCCGGAAACACAGTGCGTACTAGATATAAAGGTAATGTTGTGACAATATTATAAAGGTAATGGAAACAATTTGTAGAGCTACAAAATTGGTGAACATGTATATTGTGCACTGATAATTAACGAATCTCCTTCTCAAATCCCAAGCGCATCCTTCGGTGAAGAGTTGGGTTTGTCCTTAAGTTTGAGCAGCTCAATAGAAATATATACCAACATCTACAACGCCAAGTTTCATCATAATTAGTTTTTTTCATAGTGTATATCAACATATTTGTTTGTTGAATTGATCAAACTTACAGAAGTTTCACCTTGGACAAACGTAAAATTTCAAATAATTTGGAACGGAGGGACTACGTTTTATTATATTACCTTCTTCCCAAATTACTTGTCTTAAATTTGTCAGATACGGATGTACTACTCCTTCTGTAAATTAATATAAGAGCATTTGGATCACTACTTTACATCGAGAGTGTCTAACATTCGTATCTAAACAAATTTAAGACAAGTAATTCGGGACGGAGGGAGTAGTATTTGCGAAGCGAAGATGGAACGGCAACATGCGTCATGCATGCGTCCGGACACAAGAAGTTGAAACATTCTGCTGCAACCTCCCTCCCCAAGCGACCTGTGATCGTGCAAGTGCAACGGGCATACTTTATGAGCACACGCATGCGTATCTACCACGGCCACTCCCTCCCTGCACCGGGAAGCATCTCATCGATCATTTTCGGGCCGATCAAAGCCCTGAACCCCAGCGTAGTACTGCGTGCGAACGCGATCTGCTCCACAGATTCAGAGCTTGGAGCGCACTGCTCCCCTAGCTTATTACTATTATTTCAGTCAAGTGCTCCCAACTCAAGATGATCAAAGACGATGAAATTAGGAATTAATATATTGCTAATTAACTTGTCGCTCAAGCAGATTGGCACATAAATTAAAGGGAACGCAATGCGCGTGCCATGAGAAATCAAAGCAAGCAATGCAACTTGCAATTTTGAATACATATGTGGCCCTGAGGGAGGAGGAAGAACAATCAAGAAATGACCAGGTTGAGTGATTTCGTCATGCCAGTTGACTTGCCAGACAATCAAGGCCTAATTATGAATCTATAGCTAACCATCGAGCGCGTTCAAAGATAAGAGTAAGACCTACGCAGAGAGATATATTTCGATGTGAACGCTATGATGGGAGCAAGTGGGTGTGTGCGTTGCATGGCTTGTGAAGCAAATCAAGCAACTGGATTGATTCAGCAGGGAAGAAAATCAGACCTCTTTGTAGTACATGTTGATGTCTTGCTGACCCAATCATTAGCAGGTTTTCCTTGCCCGCGAAGGGATTCAGGTACTTAAACTAATCGAGGTCCGGGGATGTTCTACCTAGCTTATTGTTTTGGAGAATCGATGGGGATGTTGTATGGGGAAACTAATATAGTTTAGAGTCGTACAATACGTGACTGATCACAGACCACTAAATTATTTGCAGTTAAATTCCTCTGAGAGTAGACGACCAAGAAATGAAAACCAACAGAATTAAGCTGCAATTGAAAGAGGTCTCCAATTGAAACTATACATTCGCGCGCAACCAAGTACACGAAAATCCTTATCTTAATACAAAAAAATTTGGCCAATGAAAATACCAAGTGATACACCCCCTTTGTTCCACAATACATAAAATATAATGTTCATTGGTTTTTCTAAAAGTTAAGTTTCACAAACTTTGATCAAGTTTATAAAGAAAATTGTTGATATCCACAATATACTAAATATAAAGATCATATGAAAATATATTTCATGATGAATATAATGGTATTGATTTGGTATGAAAATGTATTTCATGATGAACCAAATGGCATGGATTGGGTATTCTAGATGTTGATAGTTTAGAAAGTACAATATGACTTTCAAAATATCTAATATACTATACTATGTTTTTTTATGGCCAATGAAAATACTAAATGACATACAGTACTGGTTTCAGACTTTCAGCTACCACAAATGCAATCGTACGCAAGTCAAACCTGCCTGTGGGTACAGGGCAGAAATGCCGCAGCCGAGCTGACCTAGGCATTGCATCCATGGTTACCCATGCGATTAGTCAACTCTACTGGGAAAAAGAAAGCATATCCCGTGGGGAAAGCCGGCGGTCGCAAGGTACCATGCACATGCACACGCACCAACATCCCTGAATTCCTGCAGAGATCTTGCGCGGCGGCGCGGCGGTTGAATTGCATGCGCTCAAGTTTATACTACTCGTTCTTCATTGCAACCCAGCTAAGCTATGGCTTCCTTCTCGTTAATTTCTCGACCTAGCTTGGCACTTCGGCCACGCTCTGACTTGCAACGCTGGGAATCGCCAACTGCCAGCCCGTGTCAGCCGTGACACCATGAGTTCGCCCGGCCGATCGTCTCAGACGTATATAAACCCTGCGCAGCGCGCAGGGTTCGTCTCGATCACAGGGAGAATTAATTCAGAGATTATTGTTATTCGGCAGCGGAGGACTAGCCATGGCGATCGGAGCGCCGGGGTCGTCGCAGCAGCCGCGCGACACAAGCAACATCCTGGAGAACGTGTGGGCGACCATCATGACCGAGGCGCCGACAGGGTGCACGCCGATGCCCGCGTCGTCGTCGACGGCGTCCACGTCTTTGGTGGATCAGGCCGGCGCGGAGATCCTGCAGCGGCTGCCGAGCCTCGGGAGGTGGATCTCCATGGGCGCCGACGAGTGGGACGAGCTGCTCAGCGTGGCGGACGCTGCCACACCGCCCATCGCTGAGCAGCCGCCACTCGCGGTGGCCTCGCCTCGAGGAGAAGGGCAGCAGCAGAGTGCCGTGCCCGGCAAGGTAGCGTTGCCCAAGAGCTACAGGGGGGTGCGGCGGCGGCCGTGGGGCAAGTTCGCTGCGGAGATCAGGGACACGAGGAGGCGGGGCGCGCGGGTGTGGCTGGGCACGTTCGCCACGGCGGACGAGGCCGCGCTCGCCTACGACGTGGCGGCGCTGCGCATGCGCGGCCCGCGCGCGCATCTCAACTTCCCGATCGAGAAGGTGCAGCGCCGCCTCGACCTGGAGCGCGACAACGGTCAGTTCCTGGACGCCGGCGACCATTCCACGGGCCGCGCGCGCAGAAAGAGGATGAGGAGGAGCGGTGCCACCGCCACGGATCATGCAAGAACCGTCGACGCTGACCTCACGGCGGTGTATGGAAATGGAAGCTCCGATCAGATGGTGTCATTCGCCAGCTCGAGGAGGGATCACGGGACGCCAACGGTGCAAGATCGGCGCGTCATGAGCGCTGATGTCGGGGGAGCTGTGAATCGAGTGATCGAGGTTGAGGAGATTGGCAGCGAGTATTGGGACTATCTGTTCCCGCCTCTGGTATAGGGATCGTTATATGATGGTGGTGATGATCAAGTAGTTTTATTTTTGCGGGGAGTGATGATCAAGTAATTAATTAGGTGTGGTTATGATAATTTGGGTATGGATGATAGGAGAAGAGCAAGTTAGTTACAGTGATCTCCTGCTGATTTAATTGCAGTTTCAGTAACTTGTATGCACTAAAGATACGATTGATTGTAAAGTGTACTTGATTAGCAGATTAGCATATGTTTATGCAATCAGTTTAGCTTTATGTCAGTCGCCTGAAAATGGCAGTCGATTTTTGGTGGGAAGGAAACAGGAGGTACGCGGAGCACCGAGGTCGGTTCACCAGAACAGGGGAACGATGATGCGTAGTCAGGATAGAAACAGTTTGGGCTATCCCCAACAAACCATCTAGACCATGGGCGGGGGCTATATCGACATAAACGCCGATAACCCAGGGAACATAACATGGTTCAGAGCATCATCATCCTGGGAAGCCCACATGTCGGATCTCCAGTATGATGTTAAGATCACGAAACATATCTAGGTTTACTAAACCCCTATCTCTGAGGCAGTTACAAGCATTTAGGCACAATCTCAACTTAGACAGTTGTGATTGAGGGGGAGTGTTAAACATTGTATATGTTTAGATATGTATAGGAGATGTGTGCGTGTGTTTGAGCTGTTGTAATCTTGTTAGGCTGAAGAGATAAACCCTAGGTCGTTAGTTGATTTGGAGATCCTTCTCCTAACTAACTTGTAAATCTCCTGGCTATTGTGCCCATATAACACGCATGCGTCCCTGCATAACGCATACACTTAAGCCTCGCTATTTTCACATGGTATACAGAGCAAGGTCCTTCCAATACATCTAGGTTATGTCGTCTTCCTCCTCCTCTGTCGCCATGGCCGCACCCTCCATCGCCACGCTCTGCCATACCATCTCAAAGAAGTTAACTCGTGAGAACTTCCTGGTTTGGAAAGCCCAAATCATACCGCACATCAAGGCCGCTGGGATGATGGGCTACCTTGATGGAACGACCAAGGAGCCTATCGCCGTCCTCATCTCCGAGAAGGAGGTCGCCGAGAAGAAGGAGATTACCTCCACGCCAAACCCGGAGCACGCCATCTGGGTTACCCAGGACCAACAGGTGCTCACATTCCTGATCGCATCTCTTTCTCGTGAGGTTTTGATGCAAGTCTCGACCTACACTACTGCTGCTAGCCTCTAGGAAGCGCTGGTCCAGAGTTTTTCATCGTAGTCCAGGGCGCGCAAGATTCAGCTCCGCTCGGTGATCGGGAATGCACGTAAGGGCGATCTCTCTGCTGCCGCCTACTTCACCAAGATGAAGGGGCTGGCGGATGAGCTCGCTGCCGCTGGGAAGCCACTCGAGGAGGATGACATCGCCTCGCATATCCTCGAAGGTCTTCCGCACGAGTCTGAGTACAACGGGTTCGTCTCTGCCCTCTCCACCCGCGCCTTCACCGATCAGCAGATCGGACTCAGCGAGTTGTTCTCGCTTTTGCTTGCGGCTGAGGCCCGCATCACCACCCAGAACGCGGCCTACTCTGCCCAGCACTCCGCCAACCTTGCTGCAAAGGGCAGGGGTCGCGGTGGCTACGGCCGTCCTGGTGGCAGCCACGGCGGCGGCAATGAAGGAAATATGCCCTAGAGGCAATAATAAAGCTATTATTTATTTCCTTATATCATGATAAATGTTTATTATTCATGCTAGAATTGTATTAATCGGAAACATAATACATGTGTGAATACATAGACAAACATAGTGTCACTAGTATGCCTCTACTTGACTAGCTCGTTGATCGAAGATGGTTATGTTTCCTAACCATAGACATGAGTTGTCATTTGATTAACGGGATCACATCATTAGGAGAATGATGTGATTGACTTGACCCATTTCGTTAGCTTAGCACTTGATCGTTTAGTTTGTTGCTATTGCTTTCTTCATGACTTATACATGTTCCTATGACTATGAGATTATGCAACTTCCGTTTACCAGAGGAACACTTTGTGTGCCACCAAACGTCACAACATAACTGGGTGATTATAAAGGTGCTCTACAGGTGTCTCCGAAGGTACTTGTTGGGTTGGCGTATTTCGAGATTAGGATTTGTCACTCCGATTGTCGGAGAGGTATCTCTGGGCCCTCTCGGTAATGCACATCACTTAAGCCTTGCAAGCATTGCAACTAATGAGTTAGTTGCAGGATGATGTATTACGGAACGAGTAAAGAGACTTGCCGGTAACGAGATTGAACTAGGTATTGAGATACCGACGATCGAATGTCGGGCAAGTAACATACCGATGACAAAGGGAACAACGTATGTTGTTATGCGGTCTGACCGATAAAGATCTTCATAGAATATGTGGGAGCCAATATGAGCATCCAGGTTCCGCTATTGGTTATTGACCGGAGACGTGTCTCGGTCATGTCTACATTGTTCTCAAACCCGTAGGGTCCGCACGCTTAACGTTACGATGACAGTTTCATTATGAGTTTATATATTTTGATGTACCAAAGGTTGTTCGGAGTCCCGGATATGATCACGGACATGACGAGGAGTCTCGAAATGGTCGAGACATAAAGATCTATATATTGGACGGCTATATTCGGACACCGGAAGTGTTTCGGGTGATTTCGGAGAAAACCGGAGTGCCGGAAGGGTTACCGGAACCCCCCGGGGAAGTATTGGGCCTTAGTGGGCCTGAGGGGAGAGAGAGGGCAGCAGCCCAGGAGGTGGCGCGCCCCCTCCCATGGAGAGTCCGAATTGGACTAGGGGAGGGGGGCGCGGCCCCTCTTTCCCTCTCCCTCTCCCTCTCTTTCCTTCCCCCTTCCCTCTTCCTAGTTGGACTAGGAAAGGGGAGTCCTACTCCTACTAGGAGGAGGACTCCCCCCCTCCTTGGCGCACCTCAAGGGCCGGCCGGCCTCCTCCCCTTGCTCCTTTATATACAGGGGCAGGGGGGCACCTCTAGACACACAAGTTGATCTTTGTGATCGTTTTCTTAGCCGTGTGCGGTGCCCCCTCCACCATAATCCTCGATAATATTGTAGCGGTGCTTAGGCGAAGCCCTACAACGGTAGAACATCAAGATCGTCACCACGCCATCGTGCTGACGGAACTCTTCCCCGACACTTTGCTGGATCGGAGTCTGGGGATCGTCATCGAGCTGAACGTGTGCTAGAACTCGGAGGTGCCGTAGTTTCGGTGCTTGATCGGTCGGGCCGTGAAGACGTATGACTACATCAACCGCGTTGTGCTAACGCTTCCGCTTCCGGTCTACAAGGATACGTAGACAACACTCTCCCCTCTCGTTGCTATGCATCACCATGATCTTGCGTGTGCGTAGGATTTTTTTTGAAATTACTACGTTCCCCAACAGTGGCATCCGAGCCTGGTTTTATGCGTTGATGTTGTGCACGAGTAGAACACAAGTGAGTTGTGGGCGATATAAGTCATATTGCTTACCAGCATGTCATACTTTGGTTCAGCGGTATTGTTGGATGAAGCGGCCCGGACCGATATTACGCGTACGCTTACGCGAGACTGGTTCTACTGACGTGCTTTGCACACAGGTGGCTGGCGGGTGTCAGTTTCTCCAACTTTAGTTGAACCGAGTGTGGCTACGCCCGGTCCTTGCGAAGGTTAAAACAGCACCAACTTGACAAACTATCGTTGTGGTTTTGATGCGTAGGTAAGAACGGTTCTTGCTAAGCCCGTAACAGCCACGTAAAACTTGCAACAACAAAGTAGAGGACGTCTAACTTGTTTTTGCAGGGCATGTTGTGATGTGATATGGTCAAGACATGATGCTAAATTTTATTGTATGAGATGATCATGTTTTGTAACCGAGTTATCGGCAACTGGCAGGAGCCATATGGTTGTCGCTTTATTGTATGCAATGCAATCGCGCTGTAATGCTTTACTTTATCACTAAGCGGTAGCGATAGTCGTGGAAGCATAAGATTCGCGAGACAACAACGATGCTACGATGGAGATCAAGGTGTCACGCCGGTGACGGTGGTGATCATGACGGTAATTCGGAGATGGAGATCACAAGTACAAGATGATGATGGCCATATCATATCACTTATATTGATTGCATGTGATGTTTATCTTTTATGCATCTTATCTTGCTTTGATTGACGGTAGCATTATAAGATGATCCCTCACTAAAATTATCAAAGTATAAGTGTTCTCCCTGAGTATGCACCGTTGCGAAAGTTCTTCGTGCTGAGACACCACGTGATGATTGGGTGTGATAGGCTCTACGTTCAAATACAACGGGTGCAAAACAGTTGCACACGCGGAATACTCAGGTTAAACTTGACGAGCCTAGCATATAACAGATATGGCCTCGGAACACGGAGACCAAAAGGTCGATCGTGAATCATATAGTAGATATGATCAACATAGTGATGTTCACCATTGAAACTACTCCATCTCACGTGATGATCGGACATGGTTTAGTTGATTTGGATCATGTGATCACTTAGAGGATTAGAGGGATGTCTATCTAAGTGGGAGTTCTTAAGTAATATGATTAATTGAACTTTAATTTATCATGAACTTAGTCCTGGTAGTATTAGCATATCTATGTTGTAGATCAATAGCTCGCGTTTAGCTCCCCTGTTTTATTTTTGATATGTTCCTAGAGAAAACTAAGTTGAAAGATGTTAGTAGCAATGATGCGGATTGGATCCGTGATCTGAGGTTTATCCTCATTGCTGCACAGAAGAATTATGTCTTTGATGCACCGCTAGGTGACAAACCTATTGCAGGAGCAGATGCATATGTTATGAACATTTGTCTAGCTCAATATGATGACTACTTGATAGTTTAGTGCACCATGCTTAAACGTCTTAGAATTGGGACTTCAAAGACGTTTTGAACGTCATGGACCATATGAGATGTTCCAGGAGTTGAAGTTAATATTTCAAGCAAATACCTGAGTTGAGAGATATGAAGTCTCCAACAAGTTCTATAGCTAAAAGATGGAGGAGAATAGCTCAAGAAGTGAGCATGTGCTCAGATTTTCTGGGTATTACAATCGCTTGAATCAAGTGGGAGTTAATCTTCCAGATAAAATAGTGATTGACAGAATTCTCTAGTCACCATCACCAAGTTAGTAGAACTTCGTGATGAACTATAATATGCAAGGGATAACGGAAATGATTCCAAGCTCTTCGTGATGCTGAAATCAACAAAGGTAGAAATCAAGAAAAGCATCAAGTGTTGATGGTAAACAAAACCACTAGTTTCAAGTAAAAAGGACAAAGGGAAGAAAGTGGAACTTCAAGAAGAACGGCAAGCAAGTTGCTGCTCAAGTGAAAAACCCAAGTCTGGACCTAAGCCTGAAACTGAGTGCTTCTACTGCAAAGGGACTGGTCACTGGAAGCGGAACTACCCCAAGTAATTGGCGGATAAGAAGGATGGCAAAGTGAACATAGGTATATTTGATATACATGTTATTGATGTGTACTTTACTAGTGTTTATAGCAACCCCTCAGTATTTGATACTAGTTCAGTTGCTAAGAGTAGTAACTCGAAACGGGAGTTGCAGAATGAACAGAGACTAGTTAAGGGTGAAGTGACGATGTGTGTTGGAAGTGGTTCCAAGATTGATATGATCATCATCGCACACTCCCTATACTTTCGGGATTAGTGTTGAACCTAAGTAAGTGTTATTTGGTGTTTGCGTTGAGCATAAATATGATTGGATCATGTTTATTGCAATGCGGTTATTCATGTAAGTTAGAGAATAATTGTTGTTCTGTTTACATGAATAAAACCTTCTATGGTCATACACCCAATGAAAATGGTTTGTTGGATCTTGATCGTGGTGATACACATATTCATAATATTGAAGCCAAAAGATGCAAAGTTAATAATGATAGTGCAACTTATTTGTGGCACTGCCGTTTAGGTCATATTGGTGTAAAGCGCATGAAGAAAATCCATGCTGATGGGTTTTTGGAATCACTTGATTATGAATCAGTTGATGCTTGCGAACCATGCCTCATGGGCAATATGACTAAGACTCCGTTCTCCGGAACAATGGAGCGAGCAACAGATTTGTTGGAAATCATACATACTGTTGTATGTGGTCCGATGAATATTGAGGCTCGTGGCAGGTATCATTATTTTTCTGATCTTCACAGATGATTTGAGCAGATATGAGTATATCTAATTGATGAAACACAAGTCTGAAATATTTGAAAAGTTCAAAGAATTTCAGAGTGATGTGGAGAATCATCGTAACAAAAATAAAAGTTTCTACGATATGATCGCAGAAGTAAAATATTTGAGTTACGAGTTTGGCCTTCAGTTAAAACAATGTGAAATAGTTTCACTACTCACGCCACCTGGAACACCACAGTGTAATGGTGTGTCTGAATGTCATAACCATACTTTATTAGATATAGTGCGATCTATGATGTCTCTTACCGATCTACCACTATCGTTTTGGGGTTATGCATTAGAGACAACTACATTCACATTAAAAAGGGCACCATCTAAATCCGTTGAGACGACACCGTATGAGCTATGGTTTGGCGAGAAACCTAAGCCATCGTTTCTTAAAGTTTGGGACTGCAATGCTTATGTGAAAAAGTTTCAACATGATAAGCTCGAACACAGATCGGAGAAGTAAATCTTCATAGGATACCCAAAATAAAATGTTGGGTACACCTTCTATCACAGATCCGAAGGCAAGTTATTCATTGCTGAGAA
This sequence comes from Triticum urartu, assembly GCF_003073215.2. Classification (NCBI taxonomy): domain Eukaryota; kingdom Viridiplantae; phylum Streptophyta; class Magnoliopsida; order Poales; family Poaceae; genus Triticum; species Triticum urartu. Next base: position 552,507,184 of record NC_053022.1, on the reverse strand, counting down.
TGGATCCTTTCTAGAGAAGGAGTTTCTCTCGAAAGAAGTGAGTGGGAGGAAAGTAGAACTTGATGAAGTAACTGTACCTGCTCCCTTATTGGAAAGTAGTTCATCACAGAAATCTGTTCCTGTGACTACTACACCGATTAGTGAGGAAGCTAATGATGATGATCATGTAACTTCAGATCAAGTTACTACCGAACCTCGTAGGTAAACCAGAGTGAGATCCGCACCAGAGTGGTACGATAATCCTGTTCTGGAGGTCATGTTACTTGACCATGACGAGCCTACGAACTATGAGGAAGCGATGATGAGCCCAGATTCCGCGAAATGGCTTGAGGCCATGAAATCTGAGATGAGATCCATGTATGAGAACAAAGTATGGACTTTGATTGACTTGCCCAATGATCGGTGAGCCATTGAGATTAAATGGATCTTCAAGAGGAAGACAGAGGCTGATAGTAGTGTTACTATCTACAAAGCTAGAATTGTCGCAAAAAGTTTTTCGACAAGTTCAAGGTGTTGACTACGATGAAAGTTTCTCACTCGTATTTATGCTTAAGTCTGTCCGAATCATGTTAGCAATTGCCGCATTTTATGAAATATGGCAAATGGATAAACAAAACTGCATTCCTTAATGGATTTATTAAAGAAGAGTTGTATATGATGCAACCGGAAGGTTTTGTCAATCCTAAAGGTACTAACAAAATATGCAAGCTCCAGCGATCCATCTATGGACTGGTGCAAGCATCTCGGAGTTGGAATATACACTTTGATAAGTTGATCAAAGCATATAGTTTTATACAGACTTGCGGTGAAGCCTGTATTTACAAAAAAGTATGTGGGAGCACTACAACATTTCTGATAAGTATATGTGAAAGACATATTGTTGATCGGAGATAATGTAGAATTATTCTGCAAAGCATAAAGGAATATTTGAAAGTAGTTTTTCAAAGAAAGACCTCGGTGAAGCTGCTTACATATTGAGCATCAAGATCTATAGAGATAGATCAAGATGCTCGATAAGTTTTTCAATGAGTACATACCTTGACAAGATTTTGAAGTAGTTCAAAATGGAAAAGTCAAAGAAGAAGTTCTTGCCTGTGTTACAAGGTGTGAAGTTGAGTAAGACTCAAAACCCGACCACGGCAGAAGATAGAGAGAGAATGAAAGTCATTCCCTATGCCTTAGCCATAGGTTCTATAAAGTATGCCATGTTGTGTACCAGACCTATTGTATACCCTTCCCTGAGTTTGGCAAGGGAGTACAATAGTGATCTAGGAGTAGATCACTGGACATTGGTCAAAATTATCCTTAGTGTAATAAGGATATGTTTCTCGATTATGGAGGTGACAAAAGGTTCGTCGTAAAGGGTTACGTCGATACAAGTTTTGACACTGATCCAGATGACTCTAAGTCTCAATCTGGATACATATTGAAAGTGGGAGCAATTAGCTAGAATAGCTCCATGCAGAGCATTGTTGACATAGAAATTTGCAAAATACTTACGGATCTGAATGTGGCAGACCCGTTGACTAAACTTCTCTCACAAGCAAAACATGATCACATATCAATACTCTTTGGGTGTTAATCACATAGCGACATGAACTAGATTATTGACTCTAGTAAACCCTTTGGGTGTTGGTCACATGTCGATGTGAACTATGGGTGTTAATCACATGGTGATGTGAACTATTGACGATAAATCACATGGCGATGTGAACTAGATTATTGATTCTAGTGCAAGTGGGAGACTGAAGGAAATATGCCCTAGAGGCAATAATAAAGCTATTATTTATTTCCTTATATCATGATAAATGTTTATTATTCATGCTAGAATTGTATTAACCGGAAACATAATACATGTGTGAATACACAGACAAACATAGTGTCACTAGTATGCCTCTACTTGACTAGCTCGTTGATCGAAGATGATTATGTTTCCTAACCATAGACATGAGTTGTCATTTGATTAACGGGATCACATCATTAGGAGAATGATGTGATTGACTTGACCCATTTCGTTAGCTTAGCACTTGATCGTTTAGTTTGTTGCTATGCTTTCTTCATGACTATACATGTTCCTATGACTATGAGATTATGCAACTCCCATTTACCGGAGGAACACTTTGTGTGCTACCAAACGTCACAACGTAACTGGGTGATTATAAAGGTGCTCTACAGGTGTCTCCGAAGGTACTTGTTGGGTTGGCGTATTTCGAGATTAGGATTTGTCACTCCGATTGTCGGAGAGGTATCTCTGGGCCCTCTCAGTAATGCACATCACTTAAGCCTTGCAAGCATTGCAACTAATGAGTTAGTTGCAGGATGATGTATTACGGAACGAGTAAAGAGACTTGCCGGTAACGAGATTGAACTAGGTATTGAGATACCGACGATCGAATCTCGGGCAAGTAACATACCGATGACAAAGGGAACAACGTATGTTGTTATGCGGTCAGACCGATAAAGATCTTCGTAGAATATGTGGGAGCCAATATGAGCATCCAGGTTCCGCTATTGGTTATTGACCGGAGACGTGTCTCGGTCATGTCTACATTGTTCTCGAACCCGTAGGGTCCGCACGCTTAACGTTACGATGACAGTTTCATTATGAGTTTATATATTTTGATGTACCGAAGGTTGTTTGGAGTCTCGGATATGATCACGGACATGACGAGGAGTCTCGAAATGGTCGAGACATAAAGATCAATATATTGGACGGCTATATTCGGACACCAGAAGTGTTTCGGGTGATTTCGGAGAAAACCGGAGTGCCGGAAGGGTTACCGGAACCCCCGGGGAAGTATTGGGCCTTAGTGGGCCTGAGGGGAGAGAGAGGGCAGAAGCCCAGGAGGTGGCGCGCCCCCTCCCATGGAGAGTCCGAATTGGACTAGGGGAGGGGGGCGCGGCCCCTCTTTCCCTCTCCCTCTCCCTCTCTTTCCTTCCCCCTTCCCTCTTCCTAGTTGGACTAGGAAAGGGGAGTCCTACTCCTACTAGGAGGAGGACTCCCCCCTCCTTGGCGCGCCTCAAGGGCCGGCCGGCCTCCTCCCCTTGCTCCTTTATATACAGGGGCAGGGGGGCACCTCTAGACACACAAGTTGATCTTTGTGATCGTTCTCTTAGCCATGTGCGGTGCCCCCCTCCACCATAATCCTTGATAATATTGTAGCGGTGCTTAGGCGAAGCCCTGCGATGGTAGAACATCAAGATCGTCACCACGCCGTCGTGCTGACGGAACTCTTCCCTGACACTTTGCTGGATCAGAGTCCGGGGATCGTCATCGAGCTGAACATGTGCTAGAACTCGGAGGTGCCATAGTTTCGGTGCTTAATCGGTCGGGCCATGAAGACGTACAACTACATCAACCGCGTTGTGCTAACGCTTCCGCTTCCGGTCTACGAGGGTACGTAGACAACATTCTCCCCTCTCGTTGCTATGCATCACATGATCTTGCGTGTGCGTAGGATTTTTTTTGAAATTACTACGTTCCCCAACAGGCAATAGCAGCGGACACGGCGGCTAGAACAACAACAGCAACGCTGGCTCCAGCTGCTACTTGGACAACCCTGGTGGCAGCGGTGGTGCGCCACGTCAGGGTGGTGGTGACCGTGATCACTATCGCGAGCGTTGCCATATTTGCAAGAACGAAGGCCATGGCACGTGGCGTTGCAAGAAGCGCTATGACCGGAACTACAACAACAACATTTGTAACCCTGCTGGTGGCAGCGGTGGCGGCAACGGCAATGGCAACGGCGGAGGCGGCAGCGGTGGCGGTGGTGGTAATCATCGGCCTGCGAATGCTGCTCACTCATATGGAGTTGATACCAACTGGTATCTTGACACCGGCGCGACAGATCACGTGACCGGAGATTTGGAGAAGCTCGCTGTCCGCGATCGCTACACCGGCAACGAGCAAATCCACACTGCGAGTGGTCAAGGTATGAACATTGCACATATTGGTCATTCGGTTTTATCTACTCCTTCCGGTTCCTTGAACTTGAACAATATTCTTCATGCACCTAGTGCTGATCAAAGTCTCCTTTCTTCCTATCAACTTATGTAGGATAATCATGTGTTCCTTGAGCTTCACCCTGATGTCTTTTTTGTCAAGGATCAGGCTACCCAGAGAACAATTCTTCAAAACAGGAGTAGGTGGGGCTTGTTCCCCGTGACCGGACGGCAGAGTGCTCCTCAACGTCAAGTGCTTGGCGCCATAAAACCATCTACATCACGGTGGCACAAACGTCTAGGGCATCCATCCCTTCCGGTAGTTTAGAAAATTCTTAGAGACTTTAATCTTCCGGTGTCAAATAAACAAGATCACTTGTTAGTGTGTGATGCATGTCAGATGGCCTAGAGTCATCAACTACTTTATTCTCATTCAGTTAGTGAATCGAAAGCTCCTTTAGAGCTTGTTTTTTCAGACGTTTGGGGTCCTGGACCCGTTTCTATAGGCAGACAAAAATACTATGTCAGCTTTATCGATGATTTTCGCAAGTTCAGTTGGATCTATTTACTCAAAAATAAATCTGATGTGTTTGAGAAATTCCGTCTCTTCCAAGCCCATGTTGAGCATCTTTTTGACTGCAAGATCATTGCTATGCAACGGATTGGGGGGGGGAGAATATAAAAAATTGAGTCCTTTTTTAGCGTATTGGCATCACCCATCATGTGTCATGCCCTCACGCTCACCAACAAAATGGATCTGCTGAACGAAAGCATAGACACATAGTGAAAGTTGGTCTTTCTCTACTTGCTCATGCCTTTATGCCTCTGAAGTTTTGGGATGAAGCTTTTCTCACCGCAGTTTACCTCATAAATGGCGTTCCTAGTCGAGTCATCAACAATCAAACTCCATTAGAACGTCTTTTTGGCACTAAACCAAACTACTCTTTCCTTCGCATTTTTGGTTGTGCCGTGTGGCCAATCTTCGCCCTTTCAACAAACACAAGCTTGAGTTCCACTCCAAACAATGTGCTTTCTTGGGTTACAGTAGCCTCCACAAAGGATATAAGTGTCTAGATATCTCCTCGGGACATTGTCAGTGTCAAAACCGGCGGATTTCGGGTAGGGGGTCCCGAACTGTGCGTCTAAGGCGGATGGTAACAGGAGGCAGGGGACACAATGTTTACCCAGGTTTGGGCCCTCTCGATGGAGGTAATATCCTACTTCCTGCTTGATTGATCTTGATGATATGAGTATTACAAGAGTTGATCTACCACGAGATCGTAGAGGCTAAACCCTAGAAGCTAGCCTATGATTATGATTATGATTGTCGTTGTCCTACGGACTAAACCCTCCAGTTTATATAGATACCGGAGGGGGCTAGGGTTACACAGAGTCGGTTACAAGGGAGGAGATCCACATATCCGAATTGCCAAGCTTGCCTTCCATGCAAAGGAGAGTCGCACCCGGACACGGGATGAAGTCTTCAATCTTGTATCTTCATAATCCAACAGTCCGGCCGAAGATATAGTCCGGCTGTCCGAGGACCCCCTAATCCAGGACTCCCTCAGTAGCCCCTGAACTAGGCTTCAATGACGATGAGTCCGACGCGCAGGTTGTCTTCGGCATTGCAAGGCGGGTTCATTCTCTGAATTCTCCATAGAAGATTTTGAACACAAGGATCGTGTCTGGCTCTGCAAAACAAATTCCACATACCACCGTAGAGAGTATAATATTTCCACAAATCTAATCTGCTGACAACTTTTCATAACGTGACATCACACCATGGCCCGGTTATTATTTGAACCATTTTCTCAACCAGCTACTACACATATTGCGAGGCGGTATTCTTGGCACGTCTTGTCGAAGCAGAGATCGTGTCCCCTTATCACGGGATTCTCATCAACACGGGTGTGGGTAACCCAACCGCGCCATCAATTATGACGCTTGGGGAATAAGCGAGTTTACCAGGCAAGTGGGGAGGCGCAGAATCCCTACTGCCTTTATAAGGGGATAAGAACTCCCTTTCTCACCCACACTTTCTTCTTCCCGATCCATTCTCCTTCGCCCGAGCTCCAGCGCCCGAGCGTTCGTCTTCTCCGCCCACAAAGGCCTTGCGAAAATGTCCGGATTCGGAGCAGGAGGCAAGTGGATGGCCTCTACCGTCTAGGAGAAGCATATCAAAAAGCTTTGGGAGGCCGGGTATCTGGCCAAAAAAATCGTCCACCGTCTCCCGACGGCGAGACAGATCGTTCCTACTCCGGAACCCCAAGAGAGGGTTGTATTCCTCCCTCATTTTGTCCGCAGGCTAGGGTTTCCCCTCAACCCATTCGTTCGCGGCATCATGTACTATTACGGGATCGATTTTCATGATCTATCCCCTAATTCCTTCCTCAACATCTCGACATTCATCATCGTGTGCGAGGCTTTTCTCTGCATCTCGCCACACTTCGACTTATGGCTGAAGATCTTTAATGTGAAGCCCAAGGTGGTGAGCGGCGAGCACGCCGAGTGCGGGGGCGCCATGGTGAGCAAGATGCCCAACGTCACATGGCCAACATGTGCTTTTAATGATCCCGTCAAAGAGTGGCAACAACAGTGGTTTTACATTACTGAGCCGCGCAGCACGGAATGGGCCGCTGCTCTAGAGTTCCGATCCGGAGCCCCTCTGCGGCTTACGTCCTTGCCCAAGAAGGGCCTGAACTGGTCTTCGTCTGACGAACTGTCTATGCTCCAGACGCGTGTTAAAGATATGGAAGACAAGAACATCGAACTTGTCAATGTAGTCCAGGTGATGTTAGTTCGCCGGATCCTGCCATGTCAGCACCGGACTTGCAATCTATGGGAATTTGATCCGGCCAAGCACCAGACCCTGCGAAAGCTCTTTGGTTCCTCGCACGAAGACATCTGGAAGGTGCTTTTCAAGTCCGGAAAATCATGGCCGGACTCGGCCGAGGACCGCGGGTATCAACTGTTCCGCCCTGCAAGCTCGGTAAGTTTTTATGCGTTTTACCCGCATAACCCAAGGGAAATGCTTAATGTGTTTTCCTCAACTCCCCTAGGGCTGGACGAAGAAGGCGGGGCGGATCCACTATCCGGCCCCGTTGCCCGAAGAACCGGCCGGCCCACTTCTGACGAAGATGCTGGCCCCGGCGCCGTACAAGGCGCCGAAGAAGAAGACCGAGAAGGAGGCTAAAAAGACCCGGGGCGGCCTTCGTCACCGCGGCACTTCAGGCACAATATCCGAAGGCTCCAACGCCCGATCTGCCTCCGAAGAGGACGACGACAAGGAGGAAGACGAATCCCCAGCGGGGGGAAGAAAGAAGAGGGCGGCCTCCATACACTTGGAGGCCGAGTCGCCTAAAAGGGGAAAACTCCTCTTCCGGAAGAGTCCACTGCCGCCGCCGATAGCATCCCGATGTGGGATCCCAGGGCCCAGCCCCTGGTGAACTCGTGAGTATAAAATCCGAACACGTTTATGCGTCCAGACTCATCATGTCATAATATTTTAACCTGAGCTATATTTTTTGTAGTCCGGCGAGGTCCCACACCGAACGATCCTCATTAGAGGATTCGCTGAGCTCGGATGCTATAGAGAGCGGGACGCCCCCGAAGGCCCCTTCCCCTAAATATGTGCATAACACCGAGGCTTCGTCCCAGAAGGACCCCGGCCAAGGAGGGGGGAAGAGATCGTGAAAGCGGCACCTGGAGGTCAAACTTCGGGGGCTGGAGACATGGGGGAGAAGATTCCCATGGGTGTCGACGGCGGGAGCCATCTTGAATTCGGCTCCTAGCCGGACGCAATTCTAGAGACCAATACGGCTCCAGAATCAAGCAGGCGGCCTCCCTCGACTAGAGGGGGCGTGCCTGTTCCACCGGCAATCTCTGTCCAGCCAGAGGTGCCGGATGTTTTGTTGGCGGTGCTGAAGAGCGCCTCCATCGTCGATGAACATCGTGCCCTGATGGGTGCGGTGATTAAGGAGATTCAGTCTGCTGAGAGTGGACTGAATGAAGCCTGTATCAGCCTTATAAGAGGCTTTGAGGTATGTTTTATGAGGTTTCAAAGAGTGTCATAGTATGGATAGTAGCCCCTGATACACTGTTCGGTGCAAGAAAGGACCGGACAGAGGATCAATTTTATGTTCGCAGGAAGACTCATTTGATGACATCTATCTCTCTTCTTTTATAAGCAAGCATCTGCAGCGGCTGCTGCCTCTCATGCTCCGGAGGTCTCTGGACTGAATCAAAGTCTGGAGCGGGCCGAAGAAGAACTTGGCCAGTTGAAAAGGCAGTTGGAAGATAAACAAGGTATGCGCAAGCCTTGTTCGCGTTCAGTGCGAACAAATTCTCAGTATGATAAAATATGTTTCATTATTTGCTCCAGGGGCGATGAACGAAGTCGAGGCTCTGAGGAAGGCTATTGCCGAGGCCGAGGAAAAGGCAGCCGTAGAGCAGGCTCTTCGTGAGAAGCACGAGGCCAGGGTTATTGAAGCTGAGCAGGAGCTTCAAGAGTCCGTGAAGAAATGCGAGACCTTGGAGCAGAGTTTAACGGAGAAAAAAAAATCCGAACTTGCCAGGGTCATCAGGCCGCGCGCGATGCCCAGGGGGAAACCCAAGGCGCCCTGCAGGAGATCCAAGAGGCGAGGACGATCGCGGCGGGTAAGGCTTTTTTCCATGTAAAGCAAGTATTCAAGGAGAAAATCATGTTTCTGATTTTGAGTTTGGATTTCTCCAGGGGTATTTGCGGAACTGCCCCGCAGCATATCGGATGCCGCCCAATTCTACCGAGTCGAAGAAGGGAACACTGCGGATAAGCTCTTCTGGTCGCAGTATCTGGCACCGAATTATTCGGTGCCTTTTGCCGACCAACTGAAACAGTTGATCGAACTGCATAGGGCGGCCGAACTAGCCATGAAAGATTTGATTATCCGGCCATGGCCTGCCGAGCCGATTCCAGGCAGCTACTTCGGGCCCGTGAAGCGGCTTGTGAGTGCTTGCCCTCGACTTGAAGTCATCAAGCGGTCGGTCTATATAGAGGGTGCGCGAATGGCCTTCGCCCGTGCAAAGGTGCACTGGGGGAAGATGGATGCTGAAAAGCTGATGACCGAGGGACAGCCAGAGGGGAAGGAGCACCGCAAGCCCGAATTATATTATGAAAGTGTCCTGAAAGGATCCTGCCTAGCGGCGGAGCAATGCACCAAGGACATTATATTTCCATGAATACAATCATGTTGTCCTTTGTAATGTTGAACAAGGTCATTTCTATTATTTATTGCCTGCTATATAAAAGTTTATCCTCCCGCGTGGCCGTTTTATATATTAATCCTGAGAGTTGGCCAGTCGTCGGCTTCTGCCCCCACGTAGGAAGTACGGGGGTGTTCGGGATAAACCTGATCACTCTTTATCCTAGTTTTGGGTCCTTCGAAGGAGGTGTTCAGCACAACGAACCAGGCAATTGGACTATAGGGCTTTACCACTCTCACTTAGCCATAGGAGCTTTATAAAAGGAAGGTAGGCGCATCCCCTGGTGTTCGAAAGACCGCACGAGGGGCTATATAAGCACCTGATCGGAAGAAAAGCCGATCCATCGCACGCTGCATTGGTTATCGCATTATGCGGGAGAAATCCTTAAAGATTTTACAACCTCTCGAACAGCTGACCAGCTCTCGCCGTATCATGACAGTCAGTTTTTGGCTTTCTCTACTGAGGTGCTCGTCCGGAAGAACCGGGACACAATCGCAGTAGTTCTCCCTGTGCCGCCTTAGCCGATATAGCGGAACGTAAGGCAGCAAAACATGGGAGCCGGGCAAACCCAACATTTGACCCAAGACATGATTCGGAGCTGATGCATATAATGCTATAAGTTCGGGGTGCCGAACTTCCATGAAGGTGTTCGGACTTTATTGTCGTATTATGGGTAAAACGAAGCCCCTGGCATATTTAAAGCATATCACGGTGTACAGATGCCACTTGACAAAAGAATTTTAATAAGAAATAACAGCAGGTAAGTGTTATATAAATCCACATGTTGTATTTGAATAGTACGTCGATGCGTGTGAGTACAGGTAATGTGATAAAAAAGAAATATGACTGTGGAAGCTGCTGAGACCAGGGGGAAGAAGCTGTGTGCAGATCCGGAGTATAGTCGGATGGTCATCGCAGGGAATATCTAAGGATTCCCTTGCGTGTTTGAGCTGCTTCCATATCGCCAGTCCTGGTCTGCGCAAAGTTGAACCTGCAGACAAAATGTAAGAAATGCTTGTGTGCTGCAGAGCGGTTGAGCCGCGGTATGTGGTCTGTCCTGGCTTTCGCCGAGTGTTTAATTGAGCTCTGGACGAGCCGAGCAATCTTGCCGCGAAGTAGTTCGAAGTCCTTTGGCGGTGTCCGGGAATCGGGCCGTCGAGTCGAGGTTCGGTTGGAAGGTTCCACTTGTAGCTTCTGCTGTTAAAGCAGCGGTATACTCCTTGGTGTCGAGGGGAAGTTCGGCCTTCATTAACCGTGATGATGCCGTGCGGACCGGGCATCTTGAGCTTATGGTAGGCATAATGTGGTACCGCGTTGAATCGAGCGAACGCGGTTCGTCCGAGCAGTGCCTGATAATCACTGCGAAAGGGGCCGATGTCGAAGATTAACTCTTCGGCACGATAATTATCTGTTGATCCAAAGACTACTTCAAGGGCGATGGAGCCTGTACAGCTGACCTCCATACCTAGTATAATACCTCTGAAGGTGGTTTTAGCGGGCTTGATCACCGAATGACCGATGCCCATCTTGCGCACTATGTCTTGGTAAAGTAGGTTTAGACTGCTCCCTCCGTCCATATGGACTCGCGTGAGGTGGCACCCGTCAATTATTGGGTCGAGGACTAGTGCGGCTGGATTGCCCTGATTGGTGTTAACCGGACGATCCATGCTGTTGAAGGTGATCGACCCTAGTTTATATTGTGGGACGACTGGTTCCGTTAAGTCGACATCCCTAAGGGTGTGTCCGGTCCGGGTTGGGAGTGTAGGTGCCGTTTACCACGTTCACCGTTTGGATTTACGGGGGAAATTTCTTTTGCCCTCATGTACTCGGTGATCTGGGCTCCTCGTCGCCATCGTCGCTTTGAGACCCCTTATCTTTGTTTTTGGCACCTGACCTGCCGGCTTGTTTGAAGACCCATCATTCTCTATTGGTATGATTGGCTGGTGTTCCCGGGGTGCCATGAATTTGGCATGGGCGGTCGAGTATGCGGTCCAGACTGGACGAACCCGAATTGTCATTTGTGAGTGGCCCATTGCGCTGACTGGACTTAGAGCCCCTAAATCCGGTGTTGACTGCCCGTATCTTCGACGTTTCCACCATTTTTGCGGTGCTTGTGTTTGTTGCGTCAGGGTTTGCCGTTGCTATCTCTGGCTTCTGATGTGCCGGGGTTGCTTGCAGTGTTGTTGCTACGGGTCAACCAGCTATCTTCGCCCGCGCAAAAGCGGGTCATGAGTGTCGTGAGGGCTGCCTTGGATTTTGGCTTTTCTTGGCCGAGATGTCGGGCGAGCCACTCGTCACGGATGTTATGTTTAAAGGCCGCTAGGGCTTCGGCATCCGGACAGTCGACAATTTGGTTCTTTTTAATTAGGAACCGAGTCCAGAATTTCTTGGCTGACTCTCCGGGCTGCTGTGTTATGTGACTTAAATCGTCAGCATGCGGTGGTCACACATAAGTGCCCTGGAAGTTGTCCAGGAATGTGTCTGCCAGGTTCTCCCAGCTTCCGATGGAGTTTGTCGGCAAGCTATTCAGCCAATGCCGAGCCGGCCCCTTGAGTTTTAGCGGGAGATACTTGATGGCGTGTAGATCATCCCCGCGGGCCATGTGAATGTGGAGGAAGAAATCCTCTATCCATACCACAGGGTCTGTAGTGCCGTCATATGATTCAATGTTCACGGGTTTAAACCCTTCTGGGAATTCATGATCCATTACTTCATCAGTGAAGCATAGGGGGTGTGCCGCGCCTCTGTGCCGGGCTATATCACGAGGCAGTTCATACGAGTCTTGTCTGCTGTGTTCGACCCGGCCGGATTTGCTTTTAGTATATCTGGCGTGACGGTTGTCGTCACGCGTTGGGGCGCACCCCCGTGATCCGTAGGCCGATCTTTTATGTCCCGATTTGTTTTCCAATACTTCTCACAGGTCCCGCGTGTTACCCAGGGCCTTGGTATTTTTGTTTGACTGGCGATGGGGTGCGGTCTGGACTTCGGGCTGATATGCCGCTTTGTCTCGGCCACGAGGTGGCCGGTCAACCGCATCATATGCTGGTAGTGTAGGCTTTAATGCTTCCTCCTCGAGTTGGGGTGGCAACCTGCGCTTTGGGTAACTTTTGGTTGGGCGCCCAAGTTCGTATTCCACGGCTGCCAGCACCTCAGTCCATCTATCCGCTAGCAGATTTTGATCAGCTTGAAGCTGTTGTTGCTTTTTCTTCAGGCTTTTTGCTGTGGCTATAAGCCGGCGCTTGAAGCACTCCTGCTCGACGGGATCCTCAGGCGCGATAAATTCTTCGTTGCCGAGGCTCACCTCATCATCAGAGAGGGGCATATAACTGTCATCCTCTGATTCTCCGTCTGCCGCCTGTTCCTTAGGGCTAGCTTGCCCATCCTCCCGCTCGAAGCCTGGCTAGAGGGGATTGTCTTCGTCTTCGGCACTATCCACAGCGTTATTCTTTCTTGTGCCGGTATCGCTGCTTTTGCTATGGCGGGGCTTAGAGCGGCGCCGATGGCACCGGTGCTTAGATTGCTTCTCGAGGGGATTATCCTCCGTTGCCTTATTGCCATCGCTTTGTTTGTGGGTGTCCACCATGTATATATCATATGATGAGGTGGCTGTCCAGTGCCCTGTGGGCGGTGGTTCCTGTTCTTCTCCTGCATCGTCGTCCATACCGTCAATGTCTTCTGAGCCGAAATCAAGCATGTCGGTTAAGTTGTCGACAGTGGCTATTAAGTGGGTGGTGGGTGGGGAATGAATTTCTTCGTCATCCGCTTCCCACTCAAGCCGGACATAGTTCGGCCAAGGGTCTCCTGACAAGGAGAGAGACCTCAATGAATTTAGCACGTCACCCAAGGGCGAGTGCTGAAAGATATCCGCGGAGGTAAACTCCATGATTGGTGCCCAATCGGATTCGATAGGCACGGACGCAGGCGGTTCGGAGCCTGTGGCCGGGGACGAATCCAAGGGTCCGGCAACACATGTCTCATAGGGGGTATGCGGCCTCCGTGGCGGGGTCCATCCACCCGTCCTCGGACGACACGATCTGCTTCGGATTGAGGGCCGGAGTAGCCACAGGTGTGATCTCCCGAACACCGTCCAACGACAGAGCTAAGTGATGCTCGTCGTGACTGTGCGACGCACCTGACACGAGCTCGAATCCGTCGAAGATCAAGTCTCTGCGGATGTTGGTAGTATAGTTTAAGTTAACAAACCTGACCTAACGGCCAGGGGCATAGCTCTCGATGTGCTCCAGATGGCCAAGCGAGTTGGCCCACAGTGCGAAGCCACCGAATACGAAGATCTGTCCGGGGAGGAAAACCTCACCCTGGATCGCGTCGTTGCCGATGATCGAAGGAGCCATCAAGCCTTATGGTGACGAAACATTGGAACTCTCAATGAAAGCACCAATGTCGGTGTCAAAACCGACGGATCTCAGGTAGGGGGTCCCGAACTGTGCGTCTAAGGCGGATGGCAACAGGAGGCAGGGGACACAATGTTTACCCAGGTTCGGGCCCTCTCGATGGAGGTAATACCCTACTTCCTGCTTGATTGATCTTGATGATATGAGTATTACAAGATTTGATCTACCACGAGATCGTAGAGGCTAAACCCTAGAAGCTAGCCTATGATTATGATAGTCGTTGTCCTACAGACTAAACCCTCCGGTTTATATAGACACCGGAGGGGGCTAGTGAAGGAAATATGCCCTAGAGGCAATAATGAAGTTATTATTTATTTCCTTATATCATGATAAATGTTTATTATTCATGCTGGAATTGTATTAACCGGAAACATAATACATGTGTGAATACATAGACAAACAGTATGTCACTAGTATGCCTCTACTTGACCAGCTCATTGATCAAAGATGGTTAAGTTTCCTAGCCATTGACATGGGTTGTCATTTGATTAACGGGATCACATCATTAGGAGAATGATGTGATTGACTTGACCCATTCCGTTAGCTTAGCACCCGATCGTTTAGTATGTTGCTATTGCTTTCTTCATGACTTATACATTTTCCTATGACTATGAGATTATGCAACTCCCGTTTACCGTAGGAACACTTTGTGTGCTACCAAATGTCACAACGTAACTGGGTGATTATAAAGGTGCTCTACAGGTGTCTCCGAAGGTACTTGTTGGGTTGGCGTATTTCGAGATTAGGATTTGTCACTCCGATTGTCGGAGAGTTATCTCTGGGCCCTCTCGGTAATGCACATCACTTAAGCCTTGCAAGCATTGCAACTAATGAGTTAGTTGCAGGATGATGTATTACGGAACGAGTAAAGAGACTTGCCGGTAACGAGATTGAACTAGGTATTGAGATACCGACGATCGAATCTCGGGCAAGTAACATACCGATGACAAAGGGAACAACGTATGTTGTTATGCGGTCTGATCGATAAAGATCTTCGTAGAATATGTGGGAGCCAATATGAGCATCCAGGTTCCGCTATTGGTTATTGACCGGAGATGTGTCTCGGTCATGTCTACATAGTTCTCGAACCCGTAGGGTTCGCACGCTTAACGTTTCGATGACAGTTATATTATGAGTTTATATGTTTTGATGTACCGAAGGTTGTTCGGAGTCCCGGATGTGATCACAGACATGACGAGGAGTCTCGGAATGGTCGATACATGAAGATTGATATATTTGAAGCTTATGTTTGGATATCGGAAGTGTTCCAGGTGAAATCGGGATTTTACCAGAGTACCGGGAGGTTACCGGAACCCCCCAGGAAGTTAATGGGCCATAGTGGGCAATAGTGGAAGAGAGGAGAGGCGGCCAGGGCAAGGGCCGCGTGCCCCTCCCCCTAGTCCGAATAGGACAAGGAGAGGGGGGCGGCGCCCCCCTTTCCTTCTTCTCCTCCACTCCCCCCAAGTCCTAATCCAACTAGGAAAAAGGGAGGGTGTCCTACTCCCGGTGGGAGTAGGACTCCTCCTGGCGCGCCCCTCTCCTGGCCGGCTGCACCCCCCTTGCTCCTTTATATACGGGGGCAGGGGGGCACCCTAGAGACACAACAATTGATCAGTTGATCTTTTAGCTGTGTGCGGTGCCCCCCTTCACAATAGTCCACCTCGATAATACTGTAGCGGTGCTTAGGCGAAGCCCTGCGTTGGTAGAACATCATCATTGTCACCACGCCGTCGTGCTGACGAAACTCTCCCTCAACACTCGGCTGGATCGGAGTTCGAGGGACGTCATCGGGCTGAACGTGTGCTGAACTCGGAGGTGCCGTGCGTTCGGTACTTGATCGGTCGGATCGTGAAGACTTACGACTACATCAACCGCGTTGTGGTAAACGCTTCCGCTTTCGGCCTACGAGGGTACGTGGACAACGCTCTCCCCTCTCGTTGCTATACATCACCATGATCTTGTGTGTGCGTAGGAATTTTTTTGAAATTACTACGTTCCTCAACAGCTAGGGTTACACAGAGTCGGTTACAAGGGAGGAGATCCACATATCCGAATTACCAAGTGACGGTGTCCTGGACTAGGGGGTACTCACCACGTCGTCTCCCGATCAGTTAGATTGGGCCGAGAACCCCATGGCGCATACTCATGGGCCAGTTCGGACGACCCCTGCCGCACACAAGGAAGACTCCACAAGACTTGGCGCTCAAGACAAGGACTCTCCTAAACCCTAGGCTTCCGATGTCTTATATAAACCGAGGCCAGATTAGTCAATAGACAATCTCATATTCATTACTACAATCTCGTGGTAGATACATGTACTCTGTACTACACCCATATGAATACAATCAAAAGCAGCATGTAGGGTATTATCTCATCAAGAGAGCCCGAAGCTGGGTAAAACCCCGTGTTCATGTTACCATCGCTCCAAGATGCCTAGTTTAGGACCCCTACTACGAGATCCGTCAGTTTTGACACCGACATTGGTACTTTTATTGAGAGCCTGCTAGATGATCATCGCGGATTGATGGGATAATCAGGTGATATTTTTCTAAACAAATCTATTTCGCACAAGTTAGTTTTTATAAGAATTGTCTCTGGTTTGCAAGCTTCGTCCGCAGATTAGGTCGAGGTCAAGGTCTAAAAAATCTGCGACCAACAACGCGCTCCTACACGGCGTTTAGCGCCCTACTCCGCTCCTTTGATCGACAGACGGGGGTGTTTAATGGATTGTCAAACTGGCCATGACGGCGCACGCAGTTCTTGATCGTGGAGCCGAGGACAAATCCACCACGGGCAGCGATCATCAAGGGAGAACCTTTCCCTTATTCTCATTCTTTTTCCTTAATTAATTCAGCCTGCCGTCGGTTGTCCACTAGCAGTTTTTTATTTTTGTTAAGGTTTGCGTAGTTCTAACGCAATCATGTACTAGTTTTGCAACCGGTCTTCACTTCTTGATGACTACCACGCCAACTAGTGCTACTACTACCAGGATCAGGCGCTAATACTGGTTTAGCTAGCTACGTAACACCACCACTTCACGTGGAGTACATGGCCAAGTTTACTTTTCCCTCAAATTGCTATGTGCACTAAGAGGCGATCAACAGGAAGCGTGGATCCCTTTCCTTTTACTATGTTCTAGGGATTGTTGCACGTATATTATTTTTTGTTGGTTTGTACTGCATTATTTTTTGCAGAGATACTTCGCCGATGCTTGTAAATGCTTTGTTTCGTCTGCATCGATCTGGCCAGCCGACGTACGCGTCAGAACCTTCATCAAACCGATCTCCGCATTCAGATTGGCAGTTCCGTATATTGGTCGGCCCGACGCACTCTTGACGCACTCCGGCAAGCATCCATAATCATCTTGTCTGCTATCAGCTTCGACGTCATCGGATAAGTCGACAAGTGCAATTGTTCTAGTTATTCACATTGTGCATATTAATAATATTTCAAAGAGTATTTTCTGCTCGTCGACGATTGTTCGTACTGCAGGTTTCACAGTCTGGTCTACCTTGAGGCCGTCGTCTTAGGGTGATCTGATATGCCATCGCTATCCCGCACTCATCTTTCCATAACCGGGGCGACCCTGTGAATTCGGATTTTGTCACCTCGTCACGCCGACGCCCTGCGACACATCGGCCTCGCGCCAGGCCAAATCTCCTTTAATAACTTATTTTACATAAAAAAATTATAGAGAAATTTTCTTTTCTTTATTTTGTTATTATTATCTGTCTTGTGCTACTTCTTGCACGTAGACGGTGTCATGGCAGACCGAAGTCATCATCCCGCTTGCGTCGACCAAGTTGTGACGTCGCCTCAGCGCGTGTCCTTGTGCCAGCATCTCCGCGGCAACTCTGTCGGGCCGACCTTGGCGTTCAGGCCATATTTTTTTAATTATTTACTTTACTTAAATTCATTAAGTAGAGGATTATATATATATATAACAATATATTATTATCTCTGGTTTGCAATATTTTATCTGTCCAGGCAATTGACTTAGACCGGGCCGCACTGTCACCTCGGCGTGCCGACGTCCACAACCTAATTGTGTCATCACCTTGGCGCGCTGCCCTGTGTTGGCAACCCCGCGTCGCCGCTTCATCAACCTACTCGGCCGGAGACTCCGGCATCACCCCGCCGACCTGCTTCGTCACCTCGGCTAAACTGAGAGCCTCAACTCTCCATAGCGGTCGTGCTGTGTCGCCACTTCGGAGTGCCCAGCTCTCCGCTCGGCCACCTCGGGTCCAGCTTAGGGGCTGGAACCCTATCCCGCATCAAGCCCGGAGCGCGTCATCAATGCCGAACACACTAACCAGCTAAGTCTCTTTCATACTCAAAGTTTTAAATTTTAAATTTGTGTTCGGTTCGACCAAGCATTATACTTTTTTGGCAAAAAATTGTTTGTGAAAACCTCCTTGTCAAAACTTCGTTTGTGACACACAAATTCAAATACCCCGTTTATTTGGGGGCTTCCTTTATGAAGCATTTCCTCTTGTAAATGATTATACTTGTATGGCTTCGTTCCTTGTTCGTGTATTACGCCACAATATGCACCGTGTTGACTTAAGCGATTTGCATGCTGGGTTGCCTTGCTCCTGTGTTTACCCCTACGTTTCCGATTGTTCGGCTAGGGAGTAAAGGGAGCACCTCTGCGATTGTCACGATCGGGTCATCCGAGACGGACCTCAGACTGGGTGAAGCCGAAAGCTAGCGCTCTTATTGTTTTCAATTATGGTCGGCACACAACGGAACTCATGAGTACAAAAAATCTATTGCACAAGTCTCATAGTAACAATGAGCACCAAAGAAAGGTATCGGTGGGGGTACTATTTTCTTTGAGGATGCTTCTTACACTTTGTCAGTAATATAGCATAAGTTCCCTGAGCGCGCTTTGTTTGTTACAACCTTATGACCTGATTGCCTGGTTATCGGAAACACCGTCGATATTCTCGACAGGTGGAGTACATAACACTTTTCGGCCCTTGACCGAAGAGGGAGAAGCCGACGGTCGGTTAAGACGCATATAAAGTTCGGGTGAACATAGATATGATATAAGTACTTTGGTACATACAATCATTATACATAATTTTTTTTACCCAAGTCACTTGGGGGCTCTTAAATTTGCATGAGCCGTTTTACAATAAATTTTTCTTCTCAGTCGCTGCAATGTCTTTTTCTATCACTCCTTTTTCGACGCAAGTGTGTGGTCAATAGCCGGGTAGCCTGATTTCTCTCTCAGGCCGCTCGAGTTTTAGTCCGCTAAACTGGCCTAACGAGAAACACCCCGCCTTCGGGATAGGGAGGTTGAAGCCGAAGGCTGACCCACTTGAAGTCTTGTGATAGGATGCGTCATGTTAAAGCATGACATAAGCACTTTTTTTCTCTAAGACCAATTTTTTGGATTGGCACCGAACACTTGATCCAGTTCGGACTTCAAGTTTTTCCTGAGGTTTTTTGGTTTTTCAAGCCTATGTCACTTTTAAACAATTTGTGTGTTTCCCACATAAGTCTCGCAGTGCAACGTCGGACACCTTTAGAGATTCGGCAAAAATTCTCGGATATTGCTATATATGCATCAGTTTCGAATTGTGTCTTCGGTCAATAGTTGGGTTGCTTGGCTCCTGTGCTTGCCTCCTATGTTCCGCTTTGTTCGGCTAAATGTGCAAAGGGAGAACCACTGCGATTGTGCTTACAGCTCACATGGTTAAGCACCGCAGTGGAGAAAGCCGAAAACTGACTGTCACAATAAGCATAAACCGGTCAGCGGTCCGATGACTATATTAAATGACCGACCGTTCATAACATTGGCCAAAGTGTTTACGGCTTGACCTCGGTTGTCGCCAAACACTAACCGGGGGGCTACTTGCTAGCCTCCTAACTTTAAGCTCCTATGACTAAGTGAAAGTTATAAAGCCCGCATATCTGATTGCCTCGTTTCCGCCAACACAACCGCCTTCGAGCACCGAGACGTCGGCTAAGGGTTGTTTTGTTATTTCAGAAACACCCTGCGTAGCATCTACAAGGGGGTAGAAGCCGGCGATGGGTCACTTTCAGATTATAAACGGTCGCAACGGAAGTGAAAATTTGGGTTCATTTAGATCACAGAGTTTGGAAGCTTTCCCCGAACTAAATCCTCAGTATTTTCCTCCCACGTTGATCGGAGCAGAGGTTTCATGATCATGCTTTGCATGACAACCCAAAGAAAGGAACCAATAACAGGACTATTTTCTTTGGATGATGTTTCTTATGTTAAACAATAATATAACATGTCTCTCTGCGTACCTTTGTTTATAAAACCGTATGGCCGGATTGCCTTGTTTGTCGTAAATCTTTGCCCTCATAAAGGCTTTATAAAGTATGACAAACACTCCTCGGCTCCTAGCCGAGGAGGTTGAAGCCGATGGTCGGTCAACAAAGTTTTGTACAATGCGGATTCGAGCATTAATGATGTAAAGTATTTGGATACATAGAGTCATTACACATAATTTGTGATTTTACTATGGATATCGATCCTTAATTCGGCCTCCCGTGCCCGCATTAAGGCTCGGGGGATACTAGGCTTCGGGCTTATTATTTACAAATATTAGAAGGGCACATCGATCCCCTGATCTGGTGTTGCCATCCGACCAGTGTCTCGGGGGCTACTGCATTGGCAATCCAATGCAGAAAATTTAAAGCGCAGTATAGTTTTCGAGGAGATTATTATCCTCAGGTTGGTCGGCCGCACCCAACCTGAGTCTCGAGGACTTTGCACACCGCGTTTCTATTCCTAAGTACGCGGCCGAGCTGGGAATTGATCCTCAGGCTGATTTTATGAATCGACCTGAGTCTCAGGGGCTACTAGGGTCAGCGGTTTGTTTTTTCCTTCAGGTGCATCCCGGATATTAGGCCAACACGCACCTTGAGGGCTACTGGCTATACACCTCGGCAGAGATTACATTGCACAATTTGGAATTAAATTCATAAAAATCAGCCCATGGTCGAGGTGGTGCACCACCTCGGATACAGTCCGGCATTGGTGCTCGACTACAATAGACACCCCGAAAGCAGTCCGGCATAAAGCTCGGGCGCGAGTGGCTGGCTCCGTAGAGGGCATTTCCGGCATTAAGCTCGGCTAAACTCCTTCAACTTTTTTGAACCAAGGTGATCTATGGCACCTCGGATATAGTCCAGCATTGGAGCTTGGACATAGTCCGGCGTTGGAGCTTGGACATAGTCCGGCGTTGGAGCTCGGATACATTCTGATGTTGGAGCTCGGATGCGGTCCGGCGTTGGTGCTCGACTGCTAAAGATACCTCGAATGCAGTCCGGCGTTGGAGCTCGGATGCAAAAGGACGTTGCCGCTCAGGAACAACTTCAAACCCGAGGTGGGCGTGAAAATAACAACAATGATAAAGGCCGGAAACTTAAAGGGGCTCCTCGGATACCCGACATGTAAACTCTTCGGATACACTTTGGCGATCCTCAAGATCGAAGATGGGAAGATTTGTTAAACCAGTTTCCAAGACCGACGACCGAAGATGAAGAATAGTTCGGAAGAATCGAGGAGCGTCCCCAACTTGAAGACCGGTTCAGGGGGCTACTGATGGTGTCCTGGACTAGGGGGTACTCACCACGTCGTCTCCCGATCAGTTAGATTGGGTCGAGGACCCCATGGCCGCATACTCATGGGCTAGTTCGGACGACCCCTACCGCATACAAGGAAGACTCCACAAGACTTGGCACCCAAGACAAGGACTCTCCTAAACCCTAGGCTTCCGGTGTCTTATATAAACCGAGGCCAGGCTAGTCAATAGATAATCTCATATTCATCACTACAATCTCGTGGTAGATACATGTACTCTGTACTACACCCATATGAATACAATCAAAAGCAGCATGTAGGGTATTATCTCATCAAGAGAGCCCGAAGCTGGGTAAAACCCCGTGTCCATGTTACCATTGCTCCAAGACGCCTAGCTTAGGACCCCTACTACGAGATCCGCCGGTTTTGACACCGACACCAAGCTTGCCTTCCACGCAAAGGAGAGTCCCACCCGCACACGGGACGAAGTCTTCAATCTTGTATCTTCATAATCCAACAGTCCGGCCGAAGGATATAGTCCGGCTGTCCGAGGACCCCCATAATCCAGGACTCCCTCAGACGTGTCTATATTTCTCGAGATGTTGTCTTTGATGAGCAAATTTTTCCTTTTGCGTCCACAAAGGATATAAGTGTCTAGATATCTCCTCGGGACGTGTCTATATTTCTCGAGATGTTGTCTTTGATGAGCAAATTTTTCCTTTTGCTGGCCTCCATCCAAATGCCAGTTCACAACTCCGCAAAGAACTCATTCTTTTGCCATCTCATCTCCTACCATCACCTCGTTTTGTTCAAGGGGGAGTAGATCCTACTGGCCATATGTCAATGACTAATACCTTTGATCAGAACTCTGCTGAAAGTGTGCAGGAAACAGGGTAGGAAAATGATGAAGAAACAGGTGAAAACTCGTTTGATTTTATGCAACAAACAAACAGTGCAGCGGTGGCCACCGAAGATCAGGACGGGGCTCCCGAAGCTGATCGTGGCGGGCGAATCCCCTCAGGATCCATGGTCGCAGGCGGGCCAGGTGGGCCAATTGTTGCGCGGTTCTTCGGTCGGGCGACACCCGCAACGACATTGGGCGGGTCGGCATCGGGCGGGCCACCCGCACTCACCGCTGGCCCGTCCTTGCGGCTGAGGGCAGCCCACATGGCACCGGCGGCTTGGTGCATGCGGGCTCAGGCGCACTGTCGCCTGAGCTGTCTCTGGAGCCCAGCCAGGAACTGCCAGGTGGTAATTCTGCACGGGAGGAAGCGCTAGCCCACACCGGATCTCAACAGGAGTTTGACTCCGGATCTGCTGGGGCCGATTCTGGATCTTCTGCGGTGTCTTCTTCAACAAACAGGCTACAGCTACAAGTTGCACAACCAACTCTACCTCCTCGTGTGCGATCCCACACAAGGTCACAAAGTGGTGTTAATAAACGAAAATTTTATAAAGATGGTTGTGTTCGTTGGGGTTCTTTTTGTGCCACATGTGAACCGATAAATTTGGAGGAAGCACTCGGTGACTCAAAATGGAAGAAGGCAATGGATGAGGAGTATGCATCTCTAATGGAAAACAGAACATGGCGCCTTGTTCCACCAGTCAAGGGCAGGAATGTGATTGACTGCAAATGGGTATATAAGGTAAAGGAAAATCTGATGGCACTGTTGATAGGTACAAGGCACGTCTGGTGGCCAAAGGTTTCAAATAGAGGTATGGGATTGATTATGAGGATACATTTAGTCCAGTAGTGAAAGCTGCTACTATCAGATTAATTCTCTCAGTTGCAATATCTAGAAACTGGTGCATGCGACAACTAGATGTAAAAAACGTATTTTTGCATGGTGTTTTGAAGAAACAGTTTTTATGTGGCAACCTCCTGGGTATGAAAGTTCAGTCTCACCACAGCATGTCTACAAACTTGATAAGGCGCTGTATGGACTAAAATATGCACCTAGAGCTTGGTATTATCGTTTGTCTTCAAAGTTACAATCTCTTGGCTTTGTTGCTTCTAAAGGAGATACCTCTCTATTCTTTTATCATCATTATGGTATAACCATTTTTATGCTCATTTATGTTGATGATATAATTGTTACAAGCTCCTCATCTCAAGCAGTTGAAGCTCTTCTCAAAGATTTGCACTTCTTCCTTGGGATTGAGGTAAAAATGTTAAGAATGGAATTGTTCTGTCACAGGAAAAGTATGTGCAAGAAATACTTCAGTGGATGGGTATGAAAGGATGTAAGCCCTCATCTACACCTTTATCCACCTCTGAAAAATTGTCTCTTTATGATGGGGAGTTGCTTGCAGCCGAGGACTCCACCAGGTACATGAGAATTGTAGGAGCATTACAGTACCTAGCATTGACTCGACCAGATATTTCATATTCAGTTAATAAAGTCTGTCAGTTCTTGCATGCTCCCACTAGTGTTCATTGGACTGCAGTAAAGAGGATACTTAGATATCTTCAAGGAACAAAGAGTCTTGGACTTAAACTTGTCAAGTCAGACTCAATGCTTGTACGCGCTTTTTCAGATGCAGACTAGGTAGGCTGTCTTGATGATAGGAGATCAACAGGAGGCTTCACAGTGTTCCTTGGGAGTAACCCGATCTCTTGGACTGCACACAAGCAGGCTACAGTGTCGAGATCAAGCACAGAGCCTAAGTACAAGGCTCTAGCTAATGCCACTGCTGAAGTCATTTGGGTTCAGAATTTGTTGACAGAATTGAGTGTTCCTCATCCAAAGGCAGCATCACTTTGGTGTGATAATCTTGGTGCTACATATCTATCTGCTAACCCTATTTTTCATGCCAGGACAAAGCATATAGAGATAGACTATCACTTTGTTCGAGAAAGGATGGCTGACTAATTGTTGAATGTCAGATTTGTACCTACTGGTGATCAAGTTGCGGATGGGTTTACTAAACCCCTCTCTCTAAGGCAGTTGCAAGCATTTAGGCACAATCTCCACTTACAGTTGTGATTGAGGAGGAGTGTTAAACATTGTATATGTTTAGATATGTATAGGAGATGTGTGCGTGTGTTTGAGCTGTTGTAATCTTGTTAGGCTGAAGAGATAAACCCCAGGTCGTTAGTTGACTTGGAGATCAATCCTTCTCCTAACTAACTTGTAAATCTCCTGGCTATTCTGCCCATATAACACGCATGCGTCCCTGCATAATGCATACGCTTAAGCCTCGCTATTTTCACACAAACAATCACTGAATAAAGTCCAAATGAGCTCGGCCCGGGAGGGGGAAGCTGGTCATCCCACAGTGATCCTACGTGATGTCCTCCAGCCAAGCGTAGCCCTAAAAACTTCACCATCGATCATCTCAATCCTTTTTACGCTCCACCTCATTACTTCTTGTCTTCCTGAATTTATTTGCAAGATAAGCCAAACGTGAAGCATTTTAATAATCAGATTAATAGGAACACAAGGACCAGCAACCTTGCTGTTATGAAAAATAGCACCATTTCTCAATTTCCAAATTGTCCAAGAAATACCAGGGATACCAAGAACTGCCATGTTTCTTTCTTTTTTATTAAAGTTTGCCAGGCACACATTAAACATTTCATGCCCATTGTCAGGTATATTCTGCAAATCAAAATCACATTTCACTATGTTCCAAAGCATTTTAGCAACAGAGCGCCCAAAAAACAACGGGTTGATACTCTCATTTCGCCCACAAAGGGTAGTTTTTATCTCTAGCGCATCCCCTTCTAAGCAGGTTGCCTTTAGTGACTATGCTATTTTGAAGCACCAACAAGAGGAACACTTTAATTCTGGGAGGCATCTTAATTTTCTACATTCTCAATTGGATATCTATAATATGATTTAACAGTATACATGCCATTTTTAGTCAAAGACCACTTAACATTATAACATGTGGGTATACATGTTCATATGTGTTACATCGATTTTGCATAGTTTTGTATAGGCTTTGTTACCACCGTGGTGGACCTCTTTCTTTTGAAAGCACTAGATGATACCCCACCCCCCGCGCGCGCGGTTGCAACGAGACTTTTGATGTTCTACATACATTTTTAAAGAAAAGCAAAAAACAGATAAACAGAAATGTACTGAGAACAGAAATTAAAGATGGTGTTGGATGAGTGTTTTTCTCTTGTTTCCTCTCGTAACCCTAGGCGTCGAGAGCAAACTCTCCCCTCCAAACTTTATCAACGAGCCCGTGGATTCGCCTCGCGTTCATCGATGAAGACTTCCTGTCTGTCATTGTCAAGGTCAAGCCATGACAATAGCGCGTCAGCGGCTCGTTCTGGTGGCAGTAGTGGTCGTTCAGTGGTCTCGAAATCTCAATATAATTTTTATTATGTTCGAGATGCTTTGTATTTCCGGTGAACTTTAATAATAGATTTGATCATTTTCGCAAAAAATAGAACACAAATTACAGATCCGGTGGGATATTGATATTTACATTTCAATCCAGAGCTTGAGGTACACTGTTTCTTCCACTTTCCTTTCTTTTTTGCGGGCAAAGTACACTGTTTCCAGCTTTCAGTGAAGTAAATCCGACTCGAAATGATCAAGCATAGCAAAAATTGATTAATCTAGGTAGCTTCTAGCTCAACCAGAGATAACACAGAAGTAAGCAATGCAATGCAACTTGCATCCATGCGTACGTGTCCCTGGAGAACAACCGCAAGAAGAAGAATAAATGTTCAGGTTGAGTGATCTTGTAAGGGTATTTAACTTGTCAAACAAGGATTGAAGGATTAACTATAAGATTTGTAGCAACTAATCGTCGAGCGCGTTCAAAGATAAGAGTAAGACCAACGTTGAGAGATATGTCGATGTGAACGCAATGATGGGAGCAAGTGGTATATGCATGTATGACTTGCATTGCATATTTGCATGGCTTCTGAAGCAAATCAATCAAGCAACTGGATTTTTCTAGAATAGTCAAGCAACTGGATTCCATTCAAGGAAGAAAACCAGAGCTCTTCGGTGTTGATGTCTTGATGACCCAATCATTAGCAGGCTTGCCTTGGCCATCAAGGGAATCAGGTACTTAACTAATCATGGTCCAGGGATGTTTCAGCTTATTGTTTTGGAGAATCGATGGGGATGTTGTATGGGAATACTAATAGTTTAGTCGTAACTACAATACAGGCACTGCTTATCAGAGAACACTAAAATATCAGCAGTCAGTCAAATTCTCTTCATAGTTCAGATAACCAAGGAGCAGCAGCGGATCGAGTTCAGTTGTGGCTAAACTACACCAAATTGCATCAAATTTCATAAAACTGGAAGTCCGCAACTCTATACGACCAACAGGTACAAGTATAGAATATTTGTTTTCTTGGCAATAGAAATAGCAAAAAATAAATACTAATTTTAAGCTACTACGTACGTAGAAGTCTAGAACAAATGCCGCAGTAAGCTGACCCATGCATCACATTGTACATTATCCATGCGATTAGTCAACTCTACTGGACAAAGAAAGCATATCCCGTGGGCAAAGCCGGCTGTCGCAAGATACCATGCACATGCATGCACACGTACGAACACCCCTGAATTCCTGCAGAGATCTTGCGCGGCGGCGCGGCGGTTGAATTTCTGCATTGCAACCCAGCTAAGCTATGGCTTCCTTCTCGTCAATTTCTCGACTTTGCTTCGCACTTCAGCCACGCTCTGACTTGCAGCGCCGGGAATCGCCAACTGCCAGGCCGTGTCAACCGTGACACCACGAGTTCACCCGGCCGATCGTTTCAGACGTATATAAAGTTATAAACCCTGCGCAGCGTTATCACAGGGAGAATTAATTCAGAGATTGTTATCCGGCAACGGAGGGCTAGCCATGGCGATCGGAGCGCCGCGCGACACAAGCAACATCCTGGAGAACGTGTGGGCGACCATCATGACCGAGACGCCGTCGGGGTGCACGCCGATGCCCGCGTCGTCGACATCTTTCGTGGATCAGGCCGGAGCCGAGATCCTGCAGCGGCTGCCGAGCCTGGGGAGGTGGATCTCCATGGGCGCCGACGAGTGGGACGAGCTCCTCAGCGTGGCGGAGGCGGCCACACCACCAGTTGCTGAGCAGCCGCCGCTCGCGGCGGCCTCGCCTCGAGGAGGAGAAGGACAGCAGAGCGCTGCCGCTGGAAGCAAGGCCGCGTCGCCCAAGAGCTACAGAGGAGTGCGGCGGCGGCCGTGGGGAAAATTCGCGGCGGAGATCCGGGACACGCGGCGGCGGGGCACGCGGGTGTGGCTGGGCACGTTCGCCACGGCGGACGAGGCCGCGCTCGCCTACGACGTGGCGGCGCTGCGCATGCGCGGCCCGCGCGCGCACCTCAACTTCCCGATCGAGAAAGTGCAGCGCCGCCTCGACCTGGAGCACGACAACGGTCAGTTCCTGGACGCCGCCGGCGCTGGCGAGGATTCCACGGGCCGCGCGCGCCGAAAGAGGAGAAGGAGGAGCAGTGCCACCGCCGCCGATCATGCAAGAACCGTCGACGCCGATTTCACGGCGGTGTACGGAAATGGATGCTCCGATCAGATGGTGTCATTCGCCAGCTCGAGGAGGGATCACGGGACGCCAACGGTGCAAGATCGGCGCGTCATGAGCGCTGACGTCGGAGGAGCTGTGAATCGAGTGATCGAGTTGGAGGATATTGGTGGCGAGTATTGGGACTACTTGTTCCCGCGTCTGCTATGATGGCGGTGATGATCAAGTAGTTAGTTAATTAGGTGTGGTTATATGTTAATTTGTGTATGGATGATAGGAGAAAGCAAAGCTAGCTGCAGTGATCTCCTGCTGATCTAATTTCAGTTCAAGTGATCTGTATGCACAAAGATATGATTGATTGTAAAGTAAGCACATGTATGTGCAATTAATTAGGTGCTATTTCTAGTGTGTTCATATATGTGTACTCATCTTTGGTTGACACCGAATTGATTTGCAACACACCGAATTTGCATAGTTCCTTCATAGAGGAAGGTGATCTAAAAGCTTGACAGCCATTGACCTTCCCTTGGTGACCAAATTCCGGGAACCGCCAACAATTGGGATCAGTTTTACACAGACGACATAATTTACACACTACATGAAAATCACACGTAGTTCTGTGATGCGACGTACGCCGAGTGTAAAACCACGGGTACTTGGCTTATAGGTGTGTAAGCCGAGTAGGAAATAAAGAACCCACAGCAAAAAAAAAAAAAAAAAAAAACCCAAAAAAAAAAAAAAAAAAAAAAAAACACTAGCTCGGCTTACATGGCCGTAAGGCGGGACATGGAAAAAAAAGGATATCTGCTTATACAAAATGCTCACAATGGTAATGACCATAGTTGTGCCAATTTTGGATATGTTCTCATGGACTATTGTGATCATTTCCACATGCATATGCCTTGAACTCCATGCAAATTCATACTAAATAGGTCATTTTGCGAATGTTCTTTTTGCAAACTTGCTGTATTGCACATAAGATGGCTCAATGCAAAGGTATTTCAAATTTTGAGGTCTTTTTTTTTCAATTTCTTTGATTTTTTTAAATATGGTCAAACTTGCAATGTGGGCCATTCATACCAAATGGTTTGGAATTTAAACTTTGGTTGTCCCAAGTTCATGCACCACTCACCCTGACAGATGAGCCCGTAGGGGGTGTCCCACACGTCAGTAACTGAGCCCACCTACGACTGCGTTGCCGCTGACAAGGGGTATCCCACGCGCCAGTAACCGCGCCAGATAACGGTCAAAGACTTTGACCCGGCGGCAAACCCCCATTTGGGCTTTTGTAAGGGTGGGCCGCGCGGTAGAGGGGGAAAATGAGGACTGCAAATGAGCGTGGGCAAAATTGAGGAGGACTAAGCAATGATGGGCATGAAAATAGACATCCCTGTAATCAAAACCCCTTTAACATAAAATGGTTTGATAACAAGTGAATAATTCATAGACACTTCCCGACGTCTACTAATATTTTCAACTCTTTGACATTCATTACAGGAAAAGACAAATTTATGTGCATCTTTGAAGAGAGTAGGCCAATAAAAAACAGATTACAATACCTTGTGTGCAGTTCTGTCTTCAGTATGGTGCCCTCCATATCCATCAGAGTGGCACTTCCTCAAGATTTGTTCTTGCTCATGTTCAGGTACACAGCGTCTAATAACACCGTCTACTTCTTTAGATAAATGTGGGCCATCCCAAAAGTAATGTATTCAATCAAAGAAGAACCTTTTCTTTGTTGTTATGTGTAATTGAGCGGTATATATTTAGCAACAATGAAATTGACATAATTTTCATACCAGGGGTTATCACGAGAAGAGAAAGCATTTATAATAGCTAATTGCTCATTAGGAAAATTATCATTAACAGGTCTTGGGTGAAAATTATCATTAACAAATTATCTAGGACGGGATTATCAGCTCTCTCTCTATCAGCAATATGCAAATCAAACTCTGGTAATAAAAGAAGCCACCTAATCAACCTAGGTTTAGCATCTTTCTTATCCACGAGATATTTAATAGCAGCATGGTCAATGTGAATAGTAACTTTAGAACCAATAATACAGGGTCTGGACTTATCACAAGCAAACACAATTGCTAGAAACTTCTTTTTCAATAGTTCCATAATTTTTCACTAAGGCCCATGTAGGCCCATTAATTCCCCCGGGGGTTCCGGTAACACCTCGGTACTCCGGTAAAAATACCCGAATCACTTGGAACCATTCCGATGTCCGAATACTACCTTCCAATATAAGAATCTTTACCTCTCGACCATTTCGAGACTCCTTGTCATGTCCGTGCTCTCATCCGGGACTCAGAACAAACTTCGGTCACCAAAACACATAACTCATAATACAAATTGTCATCGAACGTTAAGCGCGCGGACCCTACGGGTTCGAGAACTATGTAGACATGACCGAGACACATCTCTGGTCACTAACCAATAGCGGAACCTAGATGCTCATATTGGTTCCTACATATTCTACGAAGATCTTTATCGGTTAAGCCGCAATAACAACATACGTTATTCCCTTTGTCATCGGTATGTTACTTGCCCGAGATTTGATCGTCGGTATTAAGGGAGTCCTGGATTAGGGGGTCTCCGGACAGCCGGACTATACCCTTTGGCCGGACTGTTGGACTATGAAGATACAAGATTAAAGACTTCGTCCCGTGTCCGGATGGGACTTTCCTTGGCGCGGAAGGCAAGCTTGGCAATACGGATATGTAGATCTCCTCCCTTGTAACCGACTCTGTGTAACCCTAGCCCCCTCCGGTGTCTATATAAACCAGAGGGTTTAGTCTGTTGGACAACATACAATAATACCATAGGCTAGCTTCTAGGGTTTAGCCTCTAGGATCTCGTGGTAGATCAACTCTTGTAATACTCATATCATCAAGATCAATCAAGCAGGACGTAGGGTATTACCTCCATCGAGAGGGCCCGAACCTGGGTAAACATCGTGTCCCCTGCCTCCTGTTACCATCCGCCTTAGACGCACAGTTTGGGACCCCTACCCGAGATCCGCCGGTTTTGACACCGACATTGGTGCTTTCATTGAGAGTTCCACTGTGCCGTCACCGTAAGGCTTGATGGCTCCTTCGATCATCGGTAACGATGCGGTCCAGGGTGAGGTTTTCCTCCCCGGACAGATATTCGTATTCGGCGGCTTCGCACTGCGGGCCAATTCGCTTGGCTATCTGCAGCAGGTCGAGAGCTACACCCCTGGCCATCAGGTCAGGTTCGGAAACTTAAACTACACTGCCGACATCCGCGGAGACTTGATCTCCGACGGATTCAAGCCCGTGTCAGGTGCGCCGCATAATCACGACGAGCATGACGTAACTCTGCCGCCGGACAGTGTTCGGGAGATCGCATCTGCAACAACTCCGGCCTTCAATCCGGAGCAAATTACGCCATCCGAGGCTGGAGGGATAGACCCCGCCATAGAGGCCGCACTCTCAGTGGCGATGGAGCCGGATACTGACTTCACCCCTTACGAGAGCCGCGTCGCCGGACCACTGGATTCGTCTCCGGCCACGGACTCCGAGCCGCCTGCATCTGTGCCTATCGAATCCGATTGGGCGCCGATCATGGGGTTCACCTCCGCGGATATCTTTCAGCACTCACCTTTCGGTGACGTGATAAATTCATTAAGGTCTCTCTCCTTGTCAGGAGATCCTTGGCCGAACTATGTCCGGCTAGATTGGGATGCGGACGACGAAGAAATTCGCTGCCCACGCACCACCCACTTAGTAGCCTCTGTCGACGATTTAACCGACATGCTCGATTTCGACTCCGCAGACATCGACGGCATGGACGACGATGCAGGAGAGGAACAGGAACTAGTGCCCACAGGGCACTGGACAACCACTTCATCACATGACATATACATGGTGGATACACCCAAAGAAAACGATGACGAGGAACGGGAGGAGATAATGGAGAATGACCCCTCCAAGAAGCAAACAAAGCATCGGCGTAGGCGCCGCTCCAAATCCCGCCTCGGCAAAAACAGCGATAACAGCGCAAGAGAAAATAACACTCCAGTCGACTCCAGAGGAAATGACGACCACATTGCCCGGTGGCAGAGCACGATGAAGCTGCAAACAGCAAACATAGTACGGATCCGACGTCCGAACACGGCGACGCCGAGGATAAACCTCATCAAACCCCCTCTGGGGAGGAAAACAGCCCGGACGAAGATGCACACATCATCCCAGAAACGCACTTGGAGCAAGAGAACCTCCGTAGAAGGCTTATTGCCACAGCGAGGAGTCTGAAGAAGCAGAAGCAAAGGCTTAAGGCCGAACAGAATACGCTCAACAACAGGTGGAACAAAGTGCTCGACAATGAAGAAAAGTATGGTGGAGGTTACCACACAAAGAGCTATCCAAAGCGCAAGCTATTACTCGAATTCGACGATGAGGCCTTAGAGCTCACACAGCCGGAAAATAAAACGGCCAACCAGCCGGATCAAAGTCAACACACGATCTACGTGAGGGCTTGTGCCAAAAATCTAGTATGACCAGATCCATCTATGGATCTAGGAAGCGTGCTCTGGCACAAAATCAAAACCGAATGCTATAACTGTCCGAACGTCATGATACATCCAAATACAGGGGTGCCGCACACCCCCTATGTTTCACCGATGAGGTGCTGGACCACGAATTCCCAGAAGGATTCAAACCAGTGAACATAGAGGCGTACGACGGGACCACAGACCCTGGGGTCTGGATTGAGGACTTTATCCTCCATATCCATATGGCTCGCGGAGACGATCTCCATGCCATCAAATACTTTCCCCTCAAGCTTAAAGGACCAGCTCGGCACTGGCTGAAAAGCCTCCCCGAAAACTCAATTGGAAGTTGGGAGCAGCTCGAGGACGCTTTTTGGGCTAATTTTCAAGGGACCTATGTCCGACCTCCGGATGCAGACGATTTAAGTCATATAATTCAACAGCCCGGAGAGTCAGTCCGAAAGCTTTGGAACATGTTTCTCACTAAGAAGAACCAAATTGTCGACTGTCCGGACGCCGAAGCCTTAGCAGCTTTCAAACACAGTGTCCGAGACGAATGGCTCGCCAGACACCTCGGCCAAGAAAAACCAAGAACAATGGCAGCCCTGACAAGCCTCATGACCCGCTTTTGCGCGGGCGAAGATAGCTGGTTAGCCCGCAGTAGCACCAGCGACCCAAGCACATCCGAAGTCAGGGATGGTAATGGAAAACCACGACGCAATAAAAACAAGCGTCGAAATAAAGAAGATAGCCCAGATAATACAGCAGTAAACGCCGGATTCAGGGGCTCTTGACCAGGTCAGCGGAAAAAGCCTTTCAAAGGTAGCAGAGATGGACCGTCTGGCCTAAACAAGATTCTCGACAAATTATGTCAGATTCATGGCACCCCCGATAAACCTGCAAATCACACCCACAGAGAATGCTGGGTCTTCAAGCAGGCCGGTAAGCTAAACGCCGAACACAAGGGGGGGAGACACCAAGCGAAGACGAGGACGAACCTCGCCAGCAAAGCACTGGAGGACAGAAAAAATTCCCACCAGAGGTTAAAACAGTAAACATGATCCACGTGACGAAGAGGAGAAGCAAACATGCACTCCGAGATATACGCGCCATAGAGCCCGTCACCCCTAAGTTCAACCCCTGGTTGGCCAGCCCGATCACTTTTGATCGCGGGGATCACATGACAAGCATCCGGCATGAAGAATTGGCTGCCTTGGTGTTAGACACAATAATAAACGGATACCATCTCACACGAGTCCTTATGGACAGCGGCAGTGGTCTAAATCTGATATATCAGGACACAGTCCGCAAAATGGGGATATACCCGAAAAAAATAAGCCACAGTTATACTACCTTCAAGGGAGTAATACCAGGCCCAGAGGCCCGCTATACGTGATCTCTATTACTAGAGGTTGCATTCGGTTCTCCTGACAACTTCTGAAGCTAAAAGTTAACTTCCTACATCGCTCCATTCCAAAGTGGCTATCAAGCACTACTCGGAAGAGCGGCTTTCGCTCGTTTTAATGCAGTACCGCATTACGCTTCTCTCAAGCTTAAGATGCCCGGTCCACGTGGCACCATCACAGTTAGTGGAAATATTGAGCGTTCTCTATGCACGGAAGAATGTGCGGCGGCTTTAACAGCCGAGCACTAGACGGCCTCACGAACCAGAAAAAATTACAGGTCGTCAAGACCACGGACATGGTCAGACGAGTCCGGTGCATCACTACATAATACATGAGATTGGTTTGATGGTTAAACCCTCATAGACGGTACCAGGGGCTTCCCGCGTGTAATCAGGGCTAGTTCGGCTCAACTTGACTTATCTTGAATTTTAATGGTTTGTTGATAATAACCAATTTTCCGGCACGACAACTTTCACCTAAGTTCTTCTCTTTTATAGATGACAATCGTGCTACACCCGTCCAGGACACGGCACAATGGAGACACGGGCGTAGACGTGCAGCAGGGACCCACTCAAAAGGTTTCTTTTCAGATTAAGACCCTGCGTAAACCTTTTCTACTGTCTCTTGTTGTTCACATCCTCCGGATACTCAATACAACCGAGAAGGATGCTGACGTTATTGGCATGTGGCCACGTCAGGATATTGCACGTACCTGGACACTCGGGGTTTATTATTAAGGGCATTGTTCAGTCCGGCATATGTTATAAAGACCGAATACCTTAGGGAGTGTTCGGCGTCGCGAATTTGGCCTTATATGCATCAACTCCGAATCATGTCTTTGGTCAAATGTTGGGTTTGCCCGGCTCCCATGTTTTGGCACCTTACGTTCTGCTATATCGGCTAAGGTAGCACTGGGAGAACTACTGTGATTGTGCCCTGGTTCATCCGGATGAGCACCTCAGTAGAGAAAGCCGAAAACTAACTGTCATGATAAAGCGCGAGACTGGTCAACCACTCGATGACTTAGCGGAATCTTCGGGATTCCTCCGCATTAACGAAGGGCCGTTTCCCGGTCATGTACGTACGCGCCCCATGTTTGAACGAGTGCGGAAGTACCACGGGCTATATAGTAGTCCCACCATCAAACTCCTATGGCTAAGTGAAAGTGTTAAAGCTATATAGTCCGATTGCCTCGTTCGCTGCGCTACCACCTCCTTCATGGACCAAGACGTTCACTACTAGAAAAAGGGCTATAGATAGGATTGACACTAATGGCGCACCAGGGAAGTAGTGCGCCACTACTATATACTAATGGCGCACCTGTTGGTGATGCGCCATTAGTGTGGAAGACACTAATGGCGCACCGGACAAAAGGTGCGCCACTAGTGATAATTTTTTTTTCATTTTTACATACATACTAATGGCGCATCCGACCGAAGTGCGCCATTACTAGTTCTAACTAGTAATGGCGCACCGGACAAGGAGTGCGCCAGTACTGAATTTTTTTATTCTTTTTTTGCAAAACAACTAATGGCGCACCGTGTCAAAGTGCGCCATTACTAGTTTAAACTAGTAATGGCGCACTACTACGCGGTGCGCCATTAGTATATATATATTTTTCACTACTACACGACTATCTCGGTTACGGTTATCTCGCGGGGCAGGTAGTCCACGGATTTTCTGGATGCGTAAGGTGCATGGATGACACAACGTATTGCCAGCTAGATAGAGATCCCGGGTCTTCGAAAACCGTGTTCATGGGACATCGACGTCCCCCTCGCCACCGACGATCAACCGCACCCTCCCCCGCTCCACCGCCGCCGACGATCAACTGCACCCTCCCCCGCTCCACCGGCCGCCGCCGCCGACCCCCGGCCCGCACCCTCCCCCACTCCACCGTCGCCGATGACCCACCGCACCCTCCACTCCACCTTTTTCATATTCATAAATATTTTCAAATAACAAATTTGAACATATTTAAAAAAATTATTACTGTTTTTATAAAAAATTATTACTGTTATGATTTAAACAAGTTTGAACATATTTAAACACAAATAAATATCAAACATCATTTTAAATGCACTACTACACGACTATCTCGGTTGAGGTTATCTCGCGGGGCAGGTAGTCCACGGATTTTCTGGATGCGTAAGGTGCATGGATGACACAACGTATCGCCAGCTAGATAGAGATCCCGGGTCTTCGAAAACCGTGTTCATGGGACATCGACGTCCCCCTCGCCGCCGACGATCAACCGCACCCTCCCCGCTCCACCGCCGCCGACGATCAACCGCACCCTCCCCCGCTCCACCGGCCGCCGCCGCCGACCCCCGGCCCGCACCCTCCCCCACTCCACCGTCGCCGATGACCCACCGCACCCTCCACTCCACCTTTTTCATATTCATAAATATTTTCAAATAACAAATTTGAACATATTTAAAAAAATTATTACTGTTTTTATAAAAAATTATTACTGTTATGATTTAAACAAGTTTGAACATATTTAAACACAAATAAATATCAAACATCATTTTAAATGCACTACTACACGACTATCTCGGTTGAGGTTATCTCGCGGGGCAGGTAGTCCACGGATTTTCTGGATGCGTAAGGTGCATGGATGACACAACGTATCGCCAGCTAGATAGAGATCCCGGGTCTTCGAAAACCGTGTTCATGGGACATCGACGTCCCCCTCGCCGCCGACGATCAACCGCACCCTCCCCGCTCCACCGCCGCCGACGATCAACCGCACCCTCCCCCGCTCCACCGGCCGCCGCCGCCGACCCCCGGCCTGCACCCTCCCCCACTCCACCATCGCCGATGACCCACCGCACCCTCCACTCCACCTTTTTCATATTCATAAATATTTTCAAATAACAAATTTGAACATATTTTTTTAAAAAATTATTACTGTTTTTATAAAAAATATTACTGTTATGATTTAAACAAGTTTGAACATATTTAAACACAAATTAATATCAAACAACATTTTAAATGCATAAAAATAAAAATTGGGGAGCCTGGGAATCAAACCTAGGACCTCCAGTGTGTGTGCTGCGTGCCGACCAGTCGGGCTAGTGGGCGGGTTCTGATGTAGATTGGGTTAGGTGGAATATAACATGAGGGCTC
This sequence comes from Triticum urartu, assembly GCF_003073215.2. Lineage (NCBI taxonomy): Eukaryota > Viridiplantae > Streptophyta > Magnoliopsida > Poales > Poaceae > Triticum > Triticum urartu. The sequence continues at coordinate 552,470,497 of NC_053022.1, read as the reverse complement.
GAACTGTAATAAAAAAACATTCTAATGGCGCACCGCTGCTGGGTGCGCCATTAGTAAGCTTCCCCCCACTCCACCTATTCCCCTCCCTCCCTTCCTCCCCACTCGACCTAATTTGCCCCCTCCGCCCCAACCGTACGCCGCCGCCGCGCCTGCACGCTCCCTCCGTCCCCTCCGTCCCCAGCCGCCGCCGCCCCGACCCCCGCCCCCGCGCCCCCACGCCCCCACCACTGCAGCTCCCC